>NC_044980.1:155177069-155217408 GCF_008728515.1 Papio anubis
CTTCCTATCCATGAGCATGGTATGTTCTTCCATTTGTTTGTGTCCTCTTTTATTTCACTGAGCAGTGGTTTGTAGTTCTCCTTGAAGAGGTCCTTTACATCCCTTGTAAGTTGGATTCCTAGGTATTTGATTCTCTTTGAAGCAATTGTGAATGGAAGTTCATTCATGATTTGGCTCTGTGTTTGTCTGTTATTGGTGTATAAGAATGCTTGTGATTTTTGCACATTAATTTTGTATCCTGAGACTTTGCTGAAGTTGCTTATCAGCTTAAGGAGATTTTGGGCTGAGACAATGGGGTTTTCTAAATATACAATCATGTCATCTGCAAACAGGGACAATTTGACTTCTTCTTTTCCTAACTGAATACCCTTGATTTCTTTCTCTTGCCTAATTGCCCTAGCCAGAACTTCCAACACTATGTTGAATAGGAGTGGTGAGAGAGGGCATCCCTGTCTTGTGCCAGTTTTCAAAGGGAATTTTTCCAGTTTTTGCCCATTCAGTATGATATTGGCTGTGGGTTTGTCATAAATAGCTCTTATTATTTTGAGGTACGTTCCATCAATACCGAATTTATTGAGCGTTTTTAGCATGAAGGGCTGTTGAATTTTGTCAAAAGCCTTTTCTGCATCTATTGAGATAATCATGTGGTTCTTGTCTTTGGTTCTGTTTATATGCTGGATTATGTTTATTGATTTGCGAATGTTGAACCAGCCTTGCATCCCAGGGATGAAGCCCACTTGATCATGGTGGATAAGCTTTTTGATGTGTTGTTGAATCCGGTTTGCCAGTATTTTATTGAGGATTTTTGCATCGATGTTCATCAGGGATATTGGTCTAAAATTCTCTTTTTTTGTTGTGTCTCTGCCAGGCTTTGGTATCAGGATGATGTTGGCCTCATAAAATGAGTTAGGGAGGATTCCCTCTTTCTCTATTGATTGGAATAGTTTCAGAAGGAATGGTACCAACTCCTCCTTGTACCTCTGGTAGAATTCAGCTGTGAATCCATCTGGTCCTGGACTTTTTTTGGTTGGTAGGCTATTAATTATTGCCTCAATTTCAGAGCCTGCTATTGGTCTATTCAGGGATTCAACTTCTTCCTGGTTTAGTCTTGGAAGAGTGTAGGTGTCCAGGAAATTATCCATTTCTTCTAGATTTTCCAGTTTATTTGCGTAGAGGTGTTTATAGTATTCTTGCTTTGGAAGCTTCCTCTCAGGGGTGTACTCCACCCTGTGAGGTGTGGGGTGTCAGACTGCCCCTAGTGGGGGATGTCTCCCAGTTAGGCTACTCAGGGGTCAGGGACACACTTGAACAGGGAGTCTGTCCCTTCTCAGATCTCAACCTCCGTGTTGGGAGATCCACTGCTCTCTTCAAAGCTGTCAGACAGAGTCGTTTGCGTCTGCAGAGGTTTCTGCTGCTTTTGTTATTGTTTACTGTGCCCTGTCCCCAGAGGTGGAGTCTACAGAGACAGGCAGGTTTCCTTGAGCTGCTGTGAGCTCCACCCAGTTGGAGCTTCCCAGCAGCTTTGTTTACCTACTTAAGCCTCAGCAATGGCGGGCGCCCCTCCCCCAGCCTAGCTGCTGCCTTGCGGGTAGATCACAGACTGCTGTGCTAGCAATGAGGGAGGCTCCGTGGGCGTGGGACCCTCCCAGCCAGGTGTGGGATATGATCTCCTGGTGTGCCTGTTTGCTTAAAGCGCAATATTGGGGTGGGAGTTACCCGATTTTCCAGGTGTTGTATGTCTCAGTTCCCCTGGCTAGGAAAAGGGATTCCCTTCCCCCTTGCGCTTCCCAGGTGAGGCGATGCCTCGCCCTGCTTCAGCTCTCGCTGGTCGGGCTGCAGCAGCTAACCAGCACAGATCGTCTGGCACTCCCCAGTGAGATGAACCCAGTACCTCAGTTGAAAATGCAGAAATCACCGGTCTTCTGTGTCGCTGGCGCTGGGAGTTGGAGACTGGAGCTGTTCCTATTCGGCCATCTTGCTCCGCCCCCCTACATTTAATAATTAAGTGATTTCTAGATGCACCACCACAGTTGCTCAGCTATAAATGTAAACTGGTGTGTACCTTTTATGGAATTTGAATAGTGAATCATCAGCAGTAGTCTTGCCCCTAAAGACTTTGTTTTGGGGGGAAAAACAAAATCTTTGTTTATAACACATTCATATATAAAATCATTTAGTGGGTCCTAGTTATTTGAAAAACCAGAAAAAAATTTCCTTAGCATAGCTTATTTAGACTATTTAAACGTGATTCACAAATCTCACTTTACATACACTCTGCTCCCATTCTTCCTTCTTGTGTACTGTCCTGGTGTCTGGGACTTCACTTGGAGAGGTAAACTGACCTCAAATGCCAACTTCATTTCTTTTTACTTATCTAATCTTAATATGTGTCCATCTGCAAACAATGTCTTCAGTACTTCTAATGTCTAAAATATATTTGACAATGCAGGCATAATTGCCATGTTCTAATTCTCTAAATAGAATGTCACAAAGGCCATGTTATATACTTCTAAGTATCTCTCACAGATCTTAGCACAGTGCTATGTCTATAGTTAAGGCACTTTCACTTATCTCAGGAATACAAGGGGCCGGGCATGGTGGCTCAAGCCTGTAATCCCAGCACTTTGGGAGGCCGAGACGGGCGGATCACAAGGTCAGGAGATCGAGACCATCCTGGCTAACCCCGTCTCTACTAAAAAATACAAAAAACTAGCTGGGTGAGGTGGCGCCTGTAGTCCCAGCTACTCAGGAGGCTGAGGCAGGAGAATGGCGTGAACCCGGGAGGTGGAGCTTGCAGTGAGCTGAGATCTGACCACTGCACTCCAGCCCGGGGCCACAGAGCGAGACTCCGTCTCAAAAAAAAAAAAAAAAAAAAATCTGCTTGTAGCTGCCCCAACTTGGAGCACCTCTCAAACTTAATGTGTAAGTGTGTTTTCTGGGTGCAATCCTCAAATTTGGCTCAAATAAGCTTTTAAAAAAAAAAGAATACAAGGAAAAAAAAATAGAGAAATGGAAGTAATGAAGGGGTTTAAGCAGTATTAAGAAAAGGGAAAGGAAAGAGGAAGTGAGAAAAAAACAGAAGGCAAGAGAAGCAAAGGAACGAAGGATACAAAAAAAAAGTAAAAACAAACTTACAAAAAAAAGTATGTTAGAAAATAAAGAGTAGTCAACACCTCACACAAGAATAAGGCGCCTATTCCCACCACTTAGTAAAATCTTTATGAGTTAGAGGGTAGAGTACTCATAAGGGTCTTGTCCCAGTATTGGGGAGTTATTATCACTAAACTAAACACATCTTAAAAACAAGTTGAGTACAGTGCTTCATGTCTGTAATCTCAGGACTTTAGGAGACTGAGGTGGGAGAATTGCTTGAGGCCCGTAGTTTGAGATTAGCCTGGGCAACACAGTGAGACCCCTTCTCTACAATAAATAAAAAATTATAAAATACCCAGAAGTGGTGGTGTGTACCTGTGGTTCCAGCTGCTTGGGCAGATGATGCAGGAGGATTGCTTGAGCCTAGAAGTTTGAGGCTGCAGTGAGCTATGATCACACCCCTGCACTCCAGCCCAGACAATAGAGATTAGTGAACTTGAATATAGAGCAACAGATAATGTACAAAATGTAACACAAACAGAAAAACAATTTAAAGAAGAAAAAGTGTATCAGAGAGCTGTGAGGCAATTTTAAGACACATTACATATAAAATTGCAGTCTTCAAAGGGAGGAAAGGAGCAGTAAAATATTTGAAGAAATAATGTCTCCACATTTTCCATAAAGCTCTATGAACCCTAAGCAGAAGAAACAGAAAGAAAACTCTATGAAAGCACTTCAGAAACAAATTACTCAAATCATGATAAAACTTTTAATGTTTAAGACTTTTTTTAATTTAAAAAATGATGAGTTAATTATAGAGGAAAGAAAAGATAAAAAAACAGGATTTATTCTCATAATCAACTAAGTAAAAAGATAGTAGAGCATTATGTTTAAAGTACTGAAGCAAAATATCTAGCAACTAGAATTTTTTAAAGAGTTAACATAACTTTCAAAAAAAAAAAAAACCATGAAATTTATCAGACTTAGAAACACAGAAAAAAAATATTTTTTAACAAACCAGTCTTACAAGAGACATTAAAGGAAGTCCTGTGGGCAGAAAAATAAAAATACCTAATGGAAATATAGAAATGCAAAAGGAGTAAGGAACACTAGAAATAGTAACAAGAAAAAATATATTATTGGTTTTCTTCTTATGTAAATTTCTTTACAAAGTAAATAACAAAATTTTACACTAAATAACAATGCTTTGAAGTTTTTGTACTACATAAAAGTAAAATGAATGACAACAATAACATAAAAGTGGGAATTGAGAAGTGAAACTATTTAATGTGAAATTCTTATACTTTGCAAGAAGAAATATAGTATCATTTGAAGACAATCTGTGAAGGGTCCAAATATATATTATGAACTCAGCAACTGCTAACTTTGCAAAAGAAAGAGTTATAGCTAAATCAACAATGGAGATAAAATAGATAAATTTAAATTTTTCTCCAGAAGAAAGCAAAAAAAAAAAAAAAGCAACATGGAAACGAAGAACATATAAGACATATAGAAAAAAATAATGAGAAGAGAGATTTAAGCCTAACCATAATAATAATCATTAAATATAAATGGTCTAATTAGTCCAATTAAAAGTGAGAGGTTTTCAGATTAGATAGACCCGTCTATAGCCTGCCTATGAGAAGCATTTTCTTGTAAAGACACAAATTAGTTAAAAGTTAAAGGATATAAAAAGCTGTATTGGTCAGGCATGATGGTTCATGCCTGTAATACCAGCACTTTGGGAGGCTGAGGCGGGCGGATCACTGGAGGTCAGGAATTCGAGACCAGCCTGGCCAACATGGTGAAACCCCATCTCTACTAAACATAAAACAATTAGATGAGGCGGGCAGATCACTGGAGGTCAGGAATTCGAACCAGCCTGGCCAATACGGCGAAACCCCGTCTCTACTAAAAATACAAAAATTGGCTGGGCATGGTGGTGAGCGCCTATAATCCCAGCTACTCAGGAGGCTGAGATGGGAGAATTGTTTGAACCCAGGAGGCAGAAGTTGCAGTTAGCCCAGATCACACCATTGCACTCCAGCTTGGGCAACAGGGTGAGATTCTGTCTCAAAAAAAAAAAAAAAAAAAAAAAAAAAGCTGCATCTTACTAAAATTAATTAAAAGAACATGGAAGTGACTATATAATATCAGATAAAGTATATTTTGGAGCAAAAAATGGTACCAGATATAATTACTTTATAAGAAAGATATCAGTTTTTCAAGAGGACATCACCATCCTGAACATTTTGTACCTAATAACAGAGCTTTTTAAAAACTGATAACATTTCAAAGAGAAAAAGACAAATTTGTAATTATAGAAAGAGATTTCAATACCTCGCTGTATCCCCCCACTGTATTCCAGTAATGATAGAACAAGAATACTGAAAATCTTGAAGCATATAAAATGTTGAAGACATTTGATAAATATTGGATGGTGGAAAGTTGTTCCACCATCCAATATTTATTGTAAATTTCCAGCATTTCACTTGAGAGCATGAATAGCAAACTTTGTTTATTGGGATATCTGTCTGTTTGGAGAAAACAGAGAACACACTGTTATTTTATTTTTCCCCAATTTTAATCGAGTTACAGAGAGATTATGCGTCACATTCTTTAATTTAAATAGTAGTTGAAGAAAACAGTAATCATTTGAGTAATTAAAACAAAAGACTTTTTCCAGGCATGGTGGCTCACACTTCTAATCCCAGCACTTTGGGAGACTGAGGCAGGTAGACCACTTAAGGACAGGAGTTTGAGAACAGCCTGGCCAATATGGCAAAACCTCGTCTCTACTAAAAATACAAAACTTAGGCAGGAGTCATGGCTCATGCCTGTAATCCCAACTACTTGTGAGGCTGAGGCAGGAGAATTGCTTGAACCTGGGAGGCACAGGTTGCAGTGAACCGAGATTGCCCCATTGCACTCCAGCCTGGGCGACAGGGCAAGACTCTGTCTCAAAAAAAAAAGAAAAAAAAGGACTTTTAAAAGTTAAGATAGATGCTTATAAAACCTCATACTTCTCATTTTATATCACGTTCAACCTTTCCAACCTGTTTTATCTTGTTTAGTTTACACACACACACACACACACACACACACACAAAACAAATGAAACCTTTCAGAATACACACCTAGCTCAGCAATATTACTGAGACTTTAATCCTTTTCTCCAAAGTCCTGTTCTATGCCTTCTACACTTTCTTTACATTACCACTGCTACACTCTCATGTATTTCCCACCTACCCCCCATTTTCTTTTTGGAAATGGAGTCTCGTTGTGTCACCCAGGCTGAAATGCAGTGGTGCAATCTGGGCTCACTCCAACCTCTGCCCCCTGAGTTTGAGCAATTCTCTTGCCTCATCCAGAGTAGCTGGGGCTACAGGCGTATGCCACCATGCCTGGCTAATTTTTGTATTTTTGGTAGAGATGAGATTTCACCATGCTGGCCAGGCTGATCTCCAACTCCTGGCCTCTGGTGATACACCCACCTTGGCCTCCCAAAGTGCTGGGATTACACACCTGCGCCACTGTGCCCAGCCAATATTTTCAACGAGTCAGTCTGTAAAACCTTTCTTTTGTAATCAGGCACTGAAGGGTATTCTAGGATTAATTTTTTGAACCATTCACCAAGAAATGCAGGATTTAGAATTTGTGGGTTTTGTTAATAAAAAACGTATGAGCTTGAATTTTTCTACGTTTATGTATGTATGTGTGCACATGTTTTTGTGTAGCTAATCTCTGAATACATTGACCAAAATCTCTTAAGAATTACTATTTCTTTGGTTATATTTGAGTACTCACAGAGTTCACCTATTTTTTTGTTATTTTCCTTTCAGAAAGGAGTTGATACTATATTTAACACCATAGTCAAACAAATTGAGACATCATTGTCAAATTAAATGTAAAACAATAAAAAATTTGGAGCTTGTGCTTCGAGAAAGTTGTACAGTTAAGAAATGGTAGTTGTGTAATTCAATTTATAATTTATGTTTGACTTTGTGACATTTAAAGGACAGAGCGATAGACTGACAGAGATAGAGATATCTTTATATATCTATGAAACATATATATAAAATATATATCTATAAAATATCTTATATATAAATATCATATATAAAAGATATTATATATATCTTATATATAAAAGATATTATATATGTATATCTTTTATAGTGAGTGGTTTTCAGATTAGATAGACCGATCTATAGCTTGCCTATGAGAAGCATTTTCTTGTAAAGACACAAATTAGTTAAAAGTTAAAGGATATAAAAAGCTGTATCAGCTAAGCATGGTGGCTCATGCCTGTAATCCCAGCACTTTGGGAGGCTGAGGCAGGCGAATCACTGGAGATCAGGAATTCGAGACCAGCCTGGCCAACATGGTGAAACCCCGATATATATAAAATATAAAATATATTTATATTTTAATATATATTTTATATATAATATATATTATATATAATTTTAATATATATTTATATTATATATTTAATATATTATATATTTTATATATTATATATTTATATATTTTATATATTTTTATTATAAATTTATATATTTATAGAGATAGATATATCTTTTATGTGTATATCTATAAAAGATATATAAATATATAAATATATAATATAAATATATATTAAAATTATATATAATTAATTTATATTATATATTTATATATTTATATATCTTTTATAGATATACACATCAAAGATATATCTATCTCTATCAGTCTATCTATCCATCTATCTATCTCTCTATCTACCTAGCTACCTACCTAGCTATCTCTAAGTTAAAACATCAACTACAAAGGTTAACAACATGAAAAATAAATTTCCTATTTTTATGTTTTGAGTTTCCTGGTTCCTGTACTCAGGGACAAAACTTCATCTATGCCTCAATTTTCTCAGCTATAAAATTGAGATAATTACCACTTTCATCCCATTGATTTAAATTATCATTTGGTGTAACTTTCTTCCAACTTGAAGAATTTCCTTTAGGGCACATCTTCTGACAATGAAGTATTCAAATTTTTATCTGAAATATCTTTATTTTACTTTATTTTTAAAAGATATTTTCTCTCGATAAACAATTTTCCTTTTACAGCTATTTTCTTTTAGCACTTTAAACGTGTTCCACTCTCATTTGTCCATTAATGTTTCTGATAAGTCATTCCTAATTTGAATAACTCTTCTCCTATTTGTAATATTTCAGTACTCCTTAATGACTTTCAGGATTTTCTTTTTATCTTTTGGATATCAACATTTTAATGTCACATGTCCAGTTATATACTTGTTATTGCATTTATACTTCTAGACTATTTTATCGAGCTTCTTGAGTCTATAAATGAATGTCTGTTACCAAATTTGGAATGTTTTCAGCCATTATTTCTTCATATTTTTCTTCCTTAATGTCCATGATCTGTCTCTGGTCCTTCCGGAATTCCAATCACACATATAATAGATTTCACTCAATATTGTCATACAGACTTCTAAGACACTACTTTTTTTTCTATTTTTTTCTTTATGTTCATTAGATTATATGATTTCTATTTATCCACAAGATCATTGGTTATTTTATTTCTGCCATTGCCATTATTTTCTTAACCCTTCCCAATTACTTTTATATCAGTTATTGTGCTTTTCAGCTCTAGAATTTTTATTTCATTTTGTTTTGCTTCTATATTTTTGTTGATAGTCTGTCTCTACTTATTATGCATGTATTTTCTTTTAAGTACTTAAATATATTTGTAGTAGGGTTTTTAAAGTCCTTTTGTATTCGTTACAATGTGTAATTATGTCAGAGTTGTTTTCTGTTGCATGCTTATTTTCTGGAGTAGGGGTCATATATTTCTGTTTCATCATATGTTCAGCAGTTTCTAATTGTATGTTGGATTTTACAAATACTAAGTTTTAGAAAATCTGCAGTTTCATACATTCCTCTATAGATTTGTTTTTGCAGGCAGTTGACTTGGTTGGACTCAAATTCCGTTTTTGTCTACTCTGAAGTGGGAAGTCAGCGAAATCTCTGCAAAGTTCATTCAGCTTCTGGCTCCTTTTCACTATAGGCTTTAGTGTCTCACCTGTCCTTATATAGGTTAGTATTCATTCAATGCTTTTAGTGGATTTTAAATGCAGACTTTTGGTCTTTTATGGCTCTTCCTCCTGAATATCCCCACCCTCTCATTCTTACTTGCTGTCTATTCTTTCAAATTCAATACTTTCCAACCTCAAACTAATAAACAGCATCTCTCTGCTACTCTAGCAGAATCGAAGTATGACAGTTTATCTTTTCAGATGTATGTTCCTCTAATTTCTCCCAACTTTTGGTCACTTTTCAATACCTTCAAATAGCTACATCTTATATTTTGTTGAGGCTGTATAATTTTTTTCTTGCAATAAGTTTGGCGTAGCTACTTCTCCATTTCTAAAAGCCAGAAAATTTACTCCTCCATTCCTGGAAGGCAGAGGTCTATTTCATGTATTTCAAAATTAAAGTGACAAGTCAATTTTCACATCTTTCTTATGTGACTTGCTGTATATGTAACTATGGTAATCTCTTAAAGACCAAAATGTGAAAGCCTGTAATCCCAGCACTTTGGGAAGCCGAGGCGGGCGGATCACGAGGTCAGGAGATCGAGACCATCCTGGCTAACACGGTGAAACCCCGTCTCTTCTAAAAAAAATACAAAAAACTAGCCGGGCGAGGTGGCGGGCGTCTGTAGTCCCAGCTACTCGGGAGGCTGAGGCAGGAGAATGGCGTGAACCCGGGAGGCAGAGCTTGCAGTGAGCTGAGATCCGGCCACTGCACTCCAGCCTGGGTGACAGAGTGAGACTACATCTCAAAAAAAAATAAAAGACCAAAATGTGAGTTATTTTGCATAGTGCCTTTGTGTGTGTGTGTATATTAAATATTTGTTGCATGCATAAGCATATTAATTAGATGTTTAAGAATCATACATTCTTATTATTCATTTTCTCACAAGATTACCTGTTTTCTGCTACAGTCTATGACACTTGGGATATAGATTTTGTTTGATTCACTGATATCTCCTCCAGTAATATATAAAGTGATCAAACAAGATCATTAGAATACATTTGAATTTCCCACAAAAATAGAGATTTTCATATGATCTATTGCTTTTAGTTTTCTCCACTTCTATTATTTTTCACTACAAAGTTAACAATCTAGAATTATAACTGTTTTTAGTTGGACTCCAGTCTTTGAGCAGTTACAAGGAAAATTTGAAAGCAAGGGATGGAGATAAAAAGTTTTTTAAGTAGTAGATCCATGAAGATAATTCAAGACAATCCAGAAAATAGAGAAATAATTTTTATCCATTTTAAATTTTTATACTCTTTGAAAATTGTCAATTATTAGATTTAATTAAGGGAAAATGTAAAGTCAATATGTGTGCATATTTTTAAATGATAAAACACATTACAAGACTTCAATTATCATCTTAAGTTAGTTTTCTCTGAACAGATTTGCAGTGCTGGTCAGAATGGTATTTGAATCCAGACAAAAGGGTCATCTGGGCTGGGCGCGATGGCTCACTCCTTTAATCCCAGCACTTTGGGAGGCCAAGGCAAGCAGATCACCTGAGGTCAGGAGTTTGAGACCAGCCCGACCAACATGAAGAAACCCCATCTCTACTAAAAATACAAAATTAGCCAGGCATGGTGGTGCATGCCTGTAATCCCAGCTACTCGGGAGGCTGAGGCAGGAGAATCGCTTGAGCCTGGGAGGCGGAGGTTACCATGAGCCGAGATCACGCCATTGCACTCCAGCCTGGGCAACAAGAGCGAAACTCCATCATACACACACACAAGTCAGATTCCTATAATTGTTTAATAATTTTTTGTGTATTTACATATATATACACACACATATACACATGCTTAAATAAAGCCATTCTGTCATTAGCCAAAGACCACATAAAGATGAAAGATGTTATTGAAATAAATGAGAAAACATATGATAGGGTTACACTTCAGAAATGAGTTTATTATATATATTTCAAGTATATATGATTGTTCTGTAAAACTTTTTAGTATTCCGTATACTCAGTTCTGAAGTAGAATCTCAGCACTTTTTTTTAATGTGTAGCTCCAAGTTAATAAGTGCTGAAAAATAGTTTATGGGGAAGGCATTTAAATTGAATATATTGGAAAAGTTTTTGTTTGCTAATTTCACAATGTTTTAGAAGACAGTTCTATAATTGCAGCATTCAGAAGATTAAAGAGACATTTTATCAGAGAGCAAGAAAATGTTGTTAACCAGAAAACAGTATCTCAGAAAAAAATTAAATATGATAAAAATTCCATTTACCTTGATAAAATTTATCAGTAACTCAATGATAAGTACAAACAAGGGAGCTAAAGATATGAAAGAGATTGTTTAAGAATTGTGGTATAGGCAATATATCGCAAAGACAGAGGGATAGCACAGCTCTATAAAATGCACCTGTAAGAAACAGCAAGATTATAAAAGTAGGCATCAGCGCTGATAATACTGATAATAAACTGCTGCAAGCACTAAAATGGAAGTTTAAAATTGGAGAAATGAACAAAATAACCCACAGAAAGCTGTTTGGTTTATTGAAACTGGTATGCCCTATATACCTTGGAGACATGTACCTAAAGGCCTTGAAGGATGCATTTCTTTTTCATTCTTTTATTTTTTTGATTTCCAACTTCAATTTTAAGTCAAGGGATACATGTGTCATGGTGGTTTGCTGCACAGATCACCCAATCACCTAGCATCCATTAGCTATTTTTCCTGATACCCTCCCTCCTCCCACCCCCACCCTCCAACAGACCCCAGTGTTTATTGTTCCCATGTGTCCATATGTTCTCATCATTCAGCTCCCAGTTATAAGTGAGAACGTGTGGTATTTGGCTTTCTGTTCCTGTATTAGTTTGCTGAGGGTAATGGCGTCCAGCTACATCCATGTCCCTACAAAGGATATGATCTCATTCCTTTTTATGACTGCATAGTATTCTATGGTGTATGTGTTCCACATTTTTTTAATCCAGTCTATCATTGATGGACATTTAGGTTTATTCTATGTCTTTGCTCTTATGAATAGTGCTGCAATGGACATACACATGCATATATCTTTATAACATAATGATTTATATTCCATTGCGTATATACCCAGTAATAGAACTGCTGGGTTAAATAGTATTTCTGCCTCTAGATCTTTGAGGAATCGCCACACTATCTTCCACAATGGTTGAACTAATTTATATTCCCTCCAAAAGTGTAAAAGCATTCCTTTTTCTCCACAACCTTGCCAGCATCTGCTGTTTTTGCCTTTTGAATAATAGCTAGTCTGACTGGTGTGAGATGGTATCTCATTGTGGTTTTTATTTGCATTTCTCTAATAATCAGTGATTTTGAGCTTTCTTCCCTAACTTTCTTGGCCACATGTATGTCGTCTTTTGAGAAGTATCTATTCATGTCCTTTGCCCACTTTTTAATTTTTTTTTTTGTAGATTTAGTTAAGTTCCTCAAAGATGCTGGATATTAGACTTTTCTCAGATTGATAGATTGCAAAATTTTTCTCTCATTCTGTAGGTTGTCTGTTTACTCCAATGATAGTTTCTTTTGGAGGATGTATTTCTTCACCATTGTTTAATTGTTGTCATAAGAAGTATCCTTTGTCCTCTCTAAAATCATCTATTTCAGCTGGAAAAAAAAAGATTTTGTATTTAAAGAAGTGGTTTAGGTTTTTATTAAAATCATGTTTTATTTTGTGATAATGAATCCACTTTAATTAAAGGGATTTCTGTCATACTATTTGCTGCAGGGAAGTGAAATGTAAAGGTCTCAAGATTTGAAACCTAAGATTTCTTAGATCATTTACAACACAAAAGTTGCATTGATTCTATATGTAGCTTCAATCTTGGCATACAGTTAGGATGTGGATTAGTTGATTGTCACTAAAATCCAGCATGATGTGTTTAAAGGTGATACAGACTTATATGGATGCTAGTTAAATCATTATTTGTCATGGTAGATAAGTAGGACTTAATTTTTAAAATATATTTGCCAATGTCACCTGGGTGGAAAAATTAGCCAAAACTTTAGGCCCCATGTGGCATTTTATGGCAGCATTAAGTATTGAGTGGATCCTACTTCTAGCACTGATAAATTGTAAAATCTCCAATTACTGACTTTATTCCTGAAAGCCCTGATTATTACATTTAATAGACTTCACAATAGGGCTCACATGTTAAATATGCTGGGAGTATTAAAACTACAAAGCCTGAAAAGTTGGGCACCAAATTCACTCTCTGGCAATTAGTTACTTTCCAATAATTCGTAGTTAATAACTCATTTGATCCACATACTCATTAACAGGATCTATTTAACAATATTATTACAACTTTTTTCAGGCTTTATGATACATTGCATTGGTGACTCGGAACCAAATAGAAATTAGACAGGTATCTTTGTAATCCTATACAAATTTCCCACTCTATAAGTTCCAAAACAGCATGATGATAAAATGTCCCATCCTATAGTAAGAGCAGCCCACAACAAGGAGAAAGTTTAATATAAAATATACTTGTTTTTTGTCTGATATGTGAAGGTTTTTATCTTATATTTTGGTAACCAGCTATTTCATAGAGTTTTATTAGATTATTCTAATTCTAATTCCATGAGTTCTTTTTTTTGTTTTGTTTTGTAGCTTCTAATTTCTTTAATACAACTCTACATGGAAATTGGCATGACCAGTTTCTTTCCAGAGAGAGAACAATAATTGGATATAGTGATACATCAAATTAATGAGAAAGTGAACTTGTTTCTCATAAATTGACCATCATAAAAAGACTAAAAACCTCACAAGTGCTAAGAACAAAAAAAGCTATTATAAATTATATAAGTAAAAGAAAAACCAACATACTATGAAGGAAATTTTCTATTTAGAAAATCTCCAGAAGTTAAGTTTTGGAGTTATGGAGAAAAAAATTAACTAAGGAATATTCCTAGGAGAAAAGAAGAGGATTTGGTCAACATCAATTTCTGAAAAAAATTTTTTGGAAAAAATTTGTAAATGATTTAATTGATTATTATAGTGCCTATGATCTATTTACTTCATATTTCCCAGAATTTCATTTCAAAAAATTCAGTAGGGCAGTTATATTTGCTGTAAACTAACTTTAAATCAGATAAGTAACTACTGAAATAGACAATTTTATTCACGAGTTTTTGTCGGTTTGAGTTAAACCAATTATACATAATGATACATATAACACACGGTAGGATAATTTCTTCTGTCCAATATAGTAATTTTATATGTATATGTGTGTATGTGCACATTTATATGTATATTTATGCCTATGCATGTTAAAACCTATATTCATATACCTAGCTATATCCCCAGTAGACTTATGTAATAACTGAAGCCTCAGCTGCTCTGCGGGGATTTACCACTTAAGAAACTGGGTTGTTTGATACTGGCAGCTGCGTAAAACTCAACAAATAAAGCTTTGGGCAGTGCAAGGTGGAGGGACTGTTACAAGAAAAAAATGATCCTTGAATATATCTTCACTGAAAGAGTAGACAAGAGAAAAGAATGCCAGCAAAGAAAGACAAAGCATACATTTTTGTTTTCATACTAGTATTATTTGGGAAAAGCAAAAGCTTCCCTAAGAACCTGCTCAATTATACTGCCGATTTTTTATTTCTGTGTTATTTCTAACCTGTATGTTTACAGTCTCTGAAACACTAAGACAAACCTACAGGTATGTTGGAAGTATCAAGAAGTTCTCTGAAAAATTAATGAAACATGTAAACTAGAAATATTAAAAGCAGCCAGAAGTAAACAAAGTTCAAAAACAACACTGAAGAAACGAAACAAGAAAGAACATACAGGGCAATATCTTCTAGGAATATAAAGAAAGGAAGACATAGAAATATGTAGAAGACCATAACAATATTATCAAACAAATTTTAGTAATTGACATTTTTGGATATTTTTAGAACAAAATATTCAATGATGTCAGAATGTACATTTTGCTCAAGTACACTGTAAAGTCCAGAAATAGTTCCAAATCTGTATGGACAACTGATTTTTTATACAGACACAAAGGTAATTTAATGGTGAAAAGATAGCTGTTTTGACAAATAAAGTAGAAACTATTGGATATACTTAGATGAAAAAGAAACAAAAACAAAGTAAAAACAATGTTCTGTCTGTAAATCAACAGCATATACAAAAGGCAACTCAAAATGGACATTGCCAGGATTTAAATGTGTCCCCAAAGTTCATGTGTTAGAAACTTAATCCCCAATACAGAAGTGCTGAGAAGTAGGGCCTAATAAGAGTTTATTAGGTTGTGAGGACTTCGCCCTTGTGAATGAATTAGTGTCATAATCATAGGATTGTGTTAGTTGTTAAGAGAGTGGTCTTCTTATAAAAGCAAGTTTGACCCCCTCTTGCTGGCTTGTTCTATTGTGCTCTCTTACACATCTGCCTTTCACCATGGGATAAAGCAGCAAGAAGACCTTCACCAGATGTAGGCCCTTTGACCTTGGATGTCTTGGCCTCCAGAATGGTAAGAAAAAAAATGGAATTTCTTTATAAGTTACCCAGTCTGTGGTATTCTTTTATAGCAATGCACAAAAAAACTTAGACAAACATACATGTAAATCTAAAACCTTAATAAAACTATAAAACTTTTTGAGCTAACATAGGATAAAATCATCATGATTTTGAGTTAGGCATGAAGGGAAAAATAATTCCTCAGTACAATGGAAGAAGGATATGATGAATGGCAGACTTCTAATCTGATATAATAGAAGCCAGAAAGCAATGGGATGATTGACTGAAATAAAAGAAAAAATTGGGCAAGAATTCTTTATCCAGCAAAATCATCCTTTGGAAACGATGGTGAGAAAAAATATTTCTAGATAAACCAAGACGAATATAATTTATTGCTATCAAACTTGCCTTTCAAGAAATACTATTGGAAGTCTCTGAAGGAGACATTCTAGATAATATAGCAGCAACTCTGGTTTCTGATTTTTATTTTCCCCCCAAAAAACTTTTTTAACTATCATGTCCAGAGACTAAATTAATTATATCTGTCTTTCTTACAGTGTATGTCATTGGTGCTCAATTTATTATGATTGTTATTATTATTTTAAGCATGGCAGCCTAGAAGTAGCTCTATGTCTGTATTGCAGGTTCAGGACTAAGGTGAGGCAAGCAAGGAGGAAGATTTAAAGAGGCACTTGTTCACAGTATTGTGAAGTACAGGATTGGTTCACATGTCTGTGTGTAGTCTGGATGGTAAACTCAAAGTTAGGGGGTTTTCACTTTTTGCTGGAACCTCTCATGTGTCTTTGGATGTGTGTCCAGCCTCCTGCAAGCCAATAATATGTGGATATATTGAACCATCTCCAACCTTTCAAGCAAATGTCTGCAGGCTCTGTGTTCAGCCAAGCATACTTAGAGTATGTCAAGCCTGTCTCTGGCCGTCTTGCCTCCCAGATCCTCCTGCTAAATCGCTGGTTAATCCGCTGCTCACTTCAACTGGGACTACCATCTTAGTCTAGGATATATTTAGGCCTTTCCCTTCCCCTGCTGGATATGGGTTTACTGCCTTCCACTAGAAATTAATTAATCCCTTTTCCAGTCTCAGAGCTGCTGATTTTCTTGGACTGTCCTCTGTGATAGAATCACCATGCCACCTTAGCTGAGAGACTGGGTGAAAGGGACTGCTCCAGGCAAGAATGCTATAAACTCCAACTATTCTTGTCTGAAATCTAGTACTTTCTAATAAAGACAAAAAAACAACAAACCTCATCTCAGTTTGCCGTATGCTTTCGGCTGCATCCCAGAGCATATAGAGTCATTTTTGGCAGTTCTATCCAAGTATGTAATTGCTTTTGGGGAGAGGATTTGCCAGCCTCTTCACCCTGACATGCTATAGGTAGCCTTCTTTCATTTGACCATTCCGAGCATTTTTTTTTTCACATATGAATTGAGCCTACTGCTGAATGTGCCAATTTCACAGAATGTATGAGGGGATTGAATGATTATAATAGGTAGCATTTACTGATGACTTGTTTAATACTATAAACTATTCTAAGCAATTAAAATATTTTACTTTACTTAATTCTCAAAATTTCTGAATCCTTATACACCCTAATTATCCAATTCTGAAGATTAGAAAACTGAAGGAATTGAGAAGTGAAGTTGTCCAAGGTCACAAAAGACAACTTATGAAGAGTTGTCTTCGTAAGACAGAGAAGAGAATGGATTCAGACCAAGAAGCTGAACTGTTAACTCCCATATTCTGCTACCTAAATTAAAAAATTATAAGAATAAGATTTTGCTTTTGTTGTCTTTCATATTCTATCCCATGCTCCAGATATTTATAGAACTTGTCAATCACCGATTCATCTAACAATTCTTTGGTATCTATATCAGCTCCAAGTCTCAGAGTGGATGATCTGCAGTTATAAATAGAATCAGAGTGTGCAGAACAGAGGGCAAAAAGCCAAAGAGATTTCGATTAGGAAACTGAGGTCCATGACATAGAAATCATAGAGCAAAAGAGCACAAGACCTGTTTGGTTGTCATTTTTAGAAAGTGATTTTTTTTTCCCTTTGGGGATGGTCAGAGTGTATAAGTCATTTTCAGTCAGCTGTCTGAAACTGCTTTCTGATAAGCAAAGGTGTGCTGAAAAGCAAATCGTGTATATGTTTGTCCATATCACTGTTTCTTCAGACTTGAGGACATAACGCGTAGCGTTTTATTGTCTTATCATAATTTGATTTTTTACCAAGGTCTGACTAGATATACAGAAAGGCTATCAGTGGGAAGGATGCAATTGCAGGCTGGGTGATGACACATTTCTCATAGAGATGGATAAAACACAGGAAACAATCTTCTCACTTTATCAGTTTATGTCATGGTGTATTTCCATTGGTGGCCACATGGAGGACATGCAGTTGAAGCTTCATTTGACACACACAAGTATACTCTCGATCCCTTGCAATAACAAGCATTCACTCTACACTAGCTTGTCTCATTTTTCAACATAATGTCCAGCATAAAAAACAGTGACTGTTTTTTATTTTAAATGCCATTTATTCTGTATTTGTTTTTGAAGTAAATGCCAGTTGGGGAAAACAATGCATCGGTCTTTAAGCTGGAGTTAACTGAATTATAAAGCTCTTCTGATTTCATGCTGAAAGCACTTGGGCTGGATAATAGTGTACCCCTACAATCAAGCATCTTGGAGTGTACCCCTACAATCAAGCATCTTGGATTCAAATTCAGCTCTGTCACCTACTAACACTGTAATATTGGTCTCATCCTGTTAATTCCCTGAGCATTGGTTTGATTACTGTCTATAAAAACACTTATCTAACCCATTTTGTAAAGCTTTTGTAAGGGTGAAATAACATAACATTTATAAATTCTAATAATAAATGCAAAATTACTATGTAATTATCAGTTAATGATATTTTGTTAATGAAAACCATGCATATGCAAGTTTCACACATATTTTTACAGTGGATCATAATAATTATGCTTGCTGTTAATGTGGATTACATTAACATTATTCTTCTATGATTTTTGTTTTCATACTGAGACCCTCCTGATGATCTCAAATTTAATTTTAAGAAAGAACCGACTAAAAGCAAGTTTAAATTATTTCATATGGAGGATTGGATTATTTTGTTGGTAAGCCACAATTAAATCATTTTGTACTGCAAGATAATCATTACAAGCATCAGATATATCAGAGCACAAAGACAACATTCCATGAATAGGGCAGGTGAATCAGCAGAATGTAAATGGCTATATGTTGTAGGAGAAAGAGAACGAGTTTTAAAATGACTGGAACCAAACTCAAGTCCTGATTCTGTTCATTTTTAGGCAAAGCACTTAACTGAACCTCTTTTTCCTCATTGATTAAGTGGAGATAACAGAATTGCCTAGCATCTATTGAGTATTCACTATATACAAAGTGCCAAATTAAACATACATCATTTTCTTTTCAGAAAAAGAAAATGAAGCAAGTTCTATTAATATGCCCACTTTACAGATAATGTTACTGAGGCTTTCTGCATTTGGGTGACTTACTCTGGGTCACAAAGATGGTATATGGTAGACCCAGTACCTGCATCCAGTCACATGATTCTACAGCTGTATACTTCATAAGTTAAAATATTTCCTTAACACTTTAATATGATTACATTCACACATATAATTTTATGGTTATTTATAGTTAGATGTTATTTGCAATTAAGAGGTTATATTTATACATATTTTTACATATATAGTTTATATATAATGTCTTTGTAGATAATCAGCAAATGACCTGTTGAATTCTTCTAAGAAGATATCATCAAAGATTTTTAACAAAGTGAAATAGTTTTAATTATTTCAGGTATTGAACTGTGGGCTTTTCCCCAATTTAACTGATTGGATTTCTATGGAAAACATTTTGAAACAAATGTTATCTGTTAATTAAATAGATCAGTAAGAAAAGAAGTCCAGGCAATTGAGTGACTTTCTCAATCACACAGCTACTAAGTAGAAAAAATGGGATTTATTTAAAATTGATTTTCTGGCTCTCATGTTCAGATCTTCTCACTATGCCACACTAAGGATTTAAACTATGCACTATGATTTATACATGTATTATTTATTAATGTATAATTAACAGTTAAGAAAGGCCGGGCGCGGTGGCTCAAGCCTGTAATCCCAGCACTTTGGGAGGCGAGGCAGGCGGATACGGAGTCCAGGAGATCAGAGACCATCCTGGCCTAACACAGTGAAACCAAATCTCCACCTCACGTAATACAAAACTTAGCCGGCCGAGGTGGCAGGCGCCTGTAGTCCCAACTACCGGGAGGCTGAGGCAGGAGAATGCGTAAACCAGAGGCGGAGCTTGCAGTGAGCTGAGATCCAAGCCACTGCACTCAGCCTGGTGACAGAGCGAGACTCCGTCTCAAACAGTTAAGAAAAAATAATGATTTTTCTTAATAACAAATCAAATACCTTTTTCCTCCATCTTTTTTTAAAACAGTAACTTTTTCATTATTCTTTGAACATGTGCCAGGAGTATGATTAATCTATGCCAGGAAAGATGGATGAATCTCTTAGTTACTAACAGGCACCTTGCTATGAATTCATAAACAGTTTAAATCAGAGATATGGCAACACTTGATAGACATTCTGCTTTCGAGTATCTATTACTGTCTACATCTTTAAATCATAATTTTCTCACCTTATTATTGCACAAAAGAATTTGTATAATACAAATTGAAGCTGTCAAAATCTGATTGCTTAATGCAACATCAAAGTAAATTGATGTGGACTTGGGTGGATAAAGGGGAGAAATCCAGAAATGCCATGTGACAATACATTCCTAATAGTGAGTAAACCAATCTGGTAATCATGGCTCTTTTAATTTGTGGAGGTAAGTTACCTAGACAAGAAATCAGAAACTCAAGAAAATGTCCACATTTCCTCATGGCATAATTCTGGTTTTTTTTTTTTTTTTTTCTGCATTGGTAAACATACTGGAAAAAAATTATGACTCTTTGAAGTAGTTAAGAAATCAGACAGACCTGGCTTCAAATCTGATATTCATCCCTATTCAGCTGGAATAACATGAGTGAGCTGCTTAACCTTAACCAAAGTCTCATTCATAAAGTGGAAAGTTGAGTTATAGTGAGAATCACATAAGACGGTGCATGTAGAGTACGGTGCCCAGTAGCTATTATTATTGCTGTCAGTCAGGATCAGGAGATTTTCCTCAATTTCACTCAGCTTCCTAATGGTAACAAGCTATTCATTGTTGATATCTTGAAGTCTTCCTAATTGTTGGAAATCTTAGGTAAATGACTGTAAAAATTTTTTCAACTGGTTTTTCTTTGCATTTCTATTTTTATGACTGGACTTTTAATTTTCATTATTTTGCCTTGTTATGTGGCAGATCTTTGTAGTATACATGGGGGATAGAAGTCGTGGAGAGGAGAAGAATGATTATGGACTGTCTTTGCTTTCCAGGAATTTGTAATCTATAGCAAGAGACAAAACATAAATACAACTCCAGTAGTACTATGCTACAGTGAGTTCTAAGTAATTGAGGATTAACAGAAGAGTAACAACATGTCTGAGAGAGGAGAAAATCAGTGTGCTTAGCATCATCTGGGAACAGTCAGAGCAGGAGTGGGGCTTTGAAAGGCTGGGTCAGAAATTATCAAAAGGATGTTAAAATAGAGAAAAATCATCAAGTAGAACTTAAGCAAATTTCTTCAGAAGTGAAAGATTATAGGCAGCAATAGAAGACCAAAACTAGATGTAAATTGCTGAAGAGTAGAGTGCAAGGAATAGTTAAAAATAGGTCAGTTTTGGCACATTCAGGAGAACCCAAATCAAATAAGTAATCATTCCACAATCTACAAGGTGAAGAAGAGTCATAAAATCACTTTAGGTAAACAACTATGGTATCTTATGTAATATGTCATCTATGTTTGTTGGTATTTAAAATCTCCAATTAGTAGCACTTGAGAATGTCTTGGTGACTTATTACCTTTTGTGTTTATAATTTTTAACAGTAAATTTGTGTTCATAAGAGGTGATTACTTACTTTTTAAATGATTTTTGCCCCCAAAGAATTGTTCATGTCCTGAAATGTGAAGGCAACATACACTGAGGAGTGATTCTGCATTGTCTCTGTAGGGTGCATGGGACTATTGGTTCTGGGTAAGTTTTTCTGTTAATAATCCCAAGTAATAATGTTTCCATTATGTAAATAGTGCTGAAGTCCGACCCATTACCCCTTCATAGGTAAAACTGGGAGTCCTATTTCTAACTGTGACTTTCTTTTGTATTTTATCTCCAGACTAGTGAGAGGAGGTTTTCTAGACTGTCTTACAGAAGGGACAGTACTTCTTGGGTTTTCAGTTAAGGCAAAAATCTCAGAATCTATTCCTCATGATGCACAAGCATAAGGTCATGTTCTGATTTTCATTTGCTTATTGAAACCTCAACTCTTGTAGGCTATATTATCTTCTGATGCTCTAATGGGCTGCATGTCAGTGGTTGCTCACAATTATGGTTTGCATTCTTCTTTTCTGGTATAAAAATACTTCTTTTTATTTGCTTTTCAATGGTTTATTGGGATATATGTCACATATCCATACCATTCACCTATTTAAATTATACGATTCATAAGTTTTATTATATTCATGAAGTTATGCATCTATTATCACAATCAATTTTAGAATATTTTTTATTACCCCAAAAAGAAACCACATGCCTATTATTCATTTCCATTAACCCTTCCCTCTTCTACATGCCACCATGCCCAGCTGATTTTTAGATTTTTTTGTAGAGACAGGGTTTCCCCATGCAACTCAGGCTCAAACTCCTGAGCCCAAGCAGTCCTCCTGCTTTGGCCTCCTAAAGTTCTGAGATTACAGGTATGAGCCACCACGCTTCACCTTCTTGAGTTAATTTTGAGGGATCTATCTAGGGTTTATAATATACAACTTATCAGAATCTATTTTAGATGTATACTAATTTAATCCAAGTGATATTTGAAAACATTACTCCTATCTCTATTTCCTCTTCTCTTTTTGTGATATTATTAGTAAACATATTATTTCTAATTGTATTACAAGCACAACATAAATTATTATAATTATTACTGTATATAATTTGATGTCTATTAAAATAGCTGAAAAAAGAAAGGAGTGCAGTATATATTTTTGATGCTATATATGCCTTCTTATTTACTATTTCTAATTTTCTTCTTTTATCCTGTATATATAAGTTAATATCTTGCTTCAACTCACATCCTTTATATTATTTTTAAATATTTACTAAAATTTTAAAAAGGTTACTAAAGATAACAAACTATATTTTAGAATAAAAAGGGTCAATCCATCAGCAAGTTATAACAATTATAATCATATATGATCATATATAAAATAGACAACAGAGTCTCAAAATACATGAACAAAAAGCCAACAGAACTGAGGAGAAAACTAGACAATTTGGCATACTACTGGAAGTGCTAGCCAGAGCACTCCAGCAAGAAAAAGAAATAAAAGGCATCCAAATAGGAAAAGAGGGCAAACTATCTCTCTTCATGGATAATATGATTCCGTACGTTGAAAACCCTAAAGACCCCACTAAAGCATTCTTAGAACTGAAGGACCTCAGCAAAGCTTCAGAATACAAAATCAATGTATGAAAATTAGCATTTCTATATACCAACAACATTCAAGTTGAGAGTCAAATCAAGAACATGATCCCACTTATAATAGTCAGAAAAATACAATATGATACGATATAATACCTAGGAATATGTCCAACCAAGGAGGTGAAAGACCTCTTCAAGGAGAACTATAATATACTGCTAAAATAAATCAGATATGGCACATGCAAATAGAAAAACTTTTCATACTCATGGATTGGAAGAATCAGTATTATTAAAATGGACATACTGCCCAAAGCAATCTATAAATCCAATGCTATTTCTTTCAAACTACTAATGTCAATATCATTTTTCACAGAACTATTAAAAAACTATTCTAAAATTCTTATGGAATCAAAAAAGAGCCTGAATAACCAAAGCAATCCCAAGCCAAAAGAAAAAAAGTTAGAGGCATCATATTGCCTAACTTCAAACTATACTACAAGACTACAGTAACCAAAACAGCATAGTAATAGTACAAAACTAGACCAATGGAACAGACTAGAGAATCCAGAAATAAAGCTGCATACTTACAGCCATCTAATCTTTGACAACATTGATACAAATAAGCAATGGAGAAAGGACTCCCCATTCAATAAATGGTCTGGGATAACCATTCAGGAGAATGCAACTGGATTCCTATATTTCACCATATACAAAAATTAACTCAAGATGGATTATGGATTTAAATGTAAGACCTCAAAATATAAGAATCTTAGAGTAAAACATAGAAAACACCATTCTAGACATGGACCTTGGTAAAGAATTTATGACTAAGTCAGCAAAAGCAATTGAAACAGAAACAAAAATTGACAAGTGGGACCTAATTAAACTGGAGAACTTCTGCACAGCAAAAGAAGCTATCAATAGTGTAAACAGACAACCTATAAAATGGAGAAAATATTCACGAACTATGCATTCAACAAAGGTCTAATGTCCAGAACGTATAAAAAAAGTGAATAACTGAACAAGCAAAAAAAAAACCCAAATAATTTTATTTAAACAGGGACTAAAGATGTAAAGAGACAGTTCTCAAAAGAAGACATACAAGCAGCCAACAAGTATATGAAAAAATGCTCGTCATCGCCAATCATCATAGAAATGCAAATCAAAACCACAATGAAATACCATTTCACACCAGTCAGAAGGGCTATTAAAAAGTCAAAAAACAACAGATGTCGGCACAGCTGTGGAGAAAAGGGAACGCTTATACTCTGTTAGTGGGAATGTAAATTAGTTCAGCCACTGTGAAAAGCAGTTTAGAGATTTCTCAAAAACTTAGAACTACCATTCAACCTAGCAATCCCATTACTGAGTACATATTCAAAAGAAAACAAATTGTTCTACCCAAAAGACACATACTCTAGCATGTTCATTGCAGCACTATTCACAATTAGCAAAGACATGGAATCACCCTGAATGTCCATCAACTGTAGACTAAAGAAAATATGCTATATATACATCAGGGAATACTACACAGTCATAAAATGGAATTAACTCATGTCCTTTGCAGCAATATGTATGCAGCTGGAGGCCATCATACTGTGAATTAATGCAGCACAGAAAATCAAATACTACATGTTTTCACTTATAATTGGGAACTAAATGTTGGGTACTCATGGACAGAAAGATAGCATCAGTAGATACTGAGAACTACTGCAGGTGGAGGGAAAGAGGGGAGAAAAGGTTGAAAAACTAACTGTTGGTTATTATACTCTGTAGATGGGTGATGAAATCATTCTTCTCTAAAACCTCAGCATCATGCAACATACCGAGGTAACAAACCCACACATGCACCTACTAAATCTAAAAGAAAAGTTGGAAAATAAAAAAGTAAATGAATAAATAACAGAAAACAAAAAAACAATAATGGTTAGAGATTTTAACAACCTTTCTTCCATGTATTTAGTTTTGTTGTGTACACTTGCTTTTTGAATCAGGTAATAAATGAAGGAAAACATACATTTATAGTGCCCTTGTATCATTGTATAATTTACCTTTTCTAATCCTGTTTGTTTTCTTGAGTACATTCAAATTTCCATTTGGGTTTACTTGCTTCTGTATGATGAATCTCCTTTAGTATTTCTGGTAAGACAGGTCTTCTAGCAGCAAATTCTCTCATTTCTTGCTTATCTGGAAAGCTCTTTATTTTGCCTTCATTTTTGAAAACTTGCTTTACTGGAGATAAGAATTTTGGTTCACATTTCTGTTTTGTTGTTGTTTTCAGCACTTTGAATGTGTCATCTCACTGTCTTCTGGCTGGTCTTTATGGTTTCTGATGTTAAATCACCTGCTGATCTTTTGGGGCCTCTCTTATATGTGACAAGGCATCTTCTCTTGCTGTGTTTGATATTTTCTTTTTATTATTGGCTTTCAGGATTTTTATTGTGTTGTGTCTGGGCATGGATCTCTTTGTGTTTATCCTACTTGGAGCTTAGACAATTTCTTAAATGTTTAGATTACTGCTTCTCAACAAATTTCAGGAGTTTTCAGCTTTGTTTCATTAACATATTTTTCTGCTGCTTTCTCTCTCTCTTCCTCTTGGTACTACCATTACACAAATGTTGGTGAGCTCAAATATACTGTATATTTCTCTGAGGTTCTTTCATTTTTCTTCATTCTATTTTCTCTATGAAGAAAATAGAATGAAGATCATACGAAGATTCTTGCATAATCTCCATCAACCTATTTCAAAGTTTACAGATGTTTTATTCTGTCAATTAAAGTCTCCTTTTGAGCTTTTCATATATATATATGTATCTACATATACATATATGTGTATGTATACATTTATATATATGTTCATATTCATTTTGACTGCTTTAATTTTCAACACCAGAGTTTCCATTTGGTTATTTTATATATATAACTTCTATTTCTTTTTTAATATTCTCTATCTGATAAAACATTGTCTTCATGCCTTCTTTTATTTATTTAAGCATGTTTTCTTTTTAACTTTTTTGGAGCATATTATTATTGGCTTCTTGGAAGTCTTTGTCTGTTGAATATATTTTGTCTCTTTTATAGACAGTTCATATTGTCTGTCTTTCTTTCCTCCTGTATATGGGTTACACATTTCCGTGTCTTTTTATGTCTCATTGATTTTTTTTTTTTTTGACAACTAGGAATTGTTTGTAATATGCTACATAATAATATCCCCGCTTTCAGAGTTTGTTTTTGCTCTCTCTTCACATGTTTTGTGACTTGACTAGGCTATTTTAGTGACATTTATTTTCCTTCCAGTTTGAAGACACTGTTGCTCCTTAAAGTAGGCAGCCATTGGCATGTACACAGTCACTCTGGGATGCTGGGATGACAGTGGTTTTAGCAGGACCCTTTTTGACTGTCTCTCATATCTCTGTCTTAAGATAGACACTTCATTTTGTTATATATCGACCAATTAGGCCATGTTAATTATGAGTTGACTGCTTTATTGGTTTTGATAATGCCTTGAGGCATAAATTGCCCAGCAGTCAAATCTAATAAAATCTGGACAGGGATAGTTTATGAAGACAGTATTTGAGGTTTGTTCTGACCACAGAATAGCAGAATGGCTTTTTTTTTTTTTTTCTATCTCTTTCAATAATTCTCTCTGCTGAGGTAGGTAGCTTATTGTAAACCTTATTACTGTTTAATTAAGAGGAGCTATTGTCTCTGAGAGTGCTCATAAAGTTTTAATTTCTTCACTCTTTGTTTCAAGTATTGTCAGTTCATTTGGTAAGAGCATTGCAGTCTTTTATTTTATGAACTGACTGTACTCAGGAGCAAACTTTCAGAGACACTACTCTGGGTGCTGGGAGGACAGGAATCTCTGGTGTTCTTGGCTTGCCTTTCCTTGCACGAAAACTCTACCTAAGATTAAGCTGGAGGAAATGTGGTTGGGGTCCCAATATTCTCATCTTGCCATGGACAATTTGGAACCACTGTGCTAAAAGTAGGGTTGTGGGGAGAAAGAGAGCCCTTAACTTCTTAGTTATACTCCGCATACATTTACCTTTTTCAATTCAAAGTTTGAGAAGATAGAAGGGCTGGCAGCCTGAGTCTCAATATGAGATATGGAAAGCCTTGATTGGGAATTGACAAGAGACAAAACCCCATCTTCTTGACACATGTTTCCCTACACTCATGTGGACTGGCACTTCCATCAAACTTAGCTGGGGTGGGGAAGTAGTAAGTAGGTCAGGGCTCAAATGCCACAAGTTCTTGTTGTTCTTATTGAGTTTTAGATTTTCTTAAATAAGTGTTTCTTCAATTCTATATGTCCTTAGCACAATTTCCAGAGATTTTTTATATTGTTCTGTTGCTGCCATTGTTGTTTTGAATTTTCATTAGTATTGCTTGTTTTGCTGGGGAATGGGTACATGGAACTCACCACATTGCCATTTTTGAACTCAGCTATACATTTTTGTTTTGTTTTGTTTTTCTTTTTAAGTTGAGTATAGTATTTACATGTATGTAGAGCTGCAGGCTGGGGCCTTCCCATGTTAGACCAGAAGAAGCTTAAAGAGTTTTAAACCTCAGACTTAAGTTCTCACAGGCACTTGATTTTGCAATATACCTATATAAATCATTTTTGACAAGAGATGATACTGAGACACTATAAGTGCTACCTGCCAAAGGTTAATAGAGCTAGTTGTTATGGGAGTTAGGCCTACATCCCAGCAATTTTGTCTCCTGGTAAAGCCACTGTTCATCTCTTTCTGTCTCTTTCTCTCTTTCTCTCATGCTCTATCTCCCTCTCTTATGGGTAAAAGTAGATATACATTTAATTTTGTGAAATTGCATTAGTCTAATTAACATATATATATCTCAAAAGGAAACAGCAAATTAAACACATCAGTTAATACATAAGCAAGGATTATCTAAAAGGAAGATACCTTGTGAAAGTATAAAAAAATAAGCAACTAAGATCAACTGCCCACAAAAGAAAGAGGGTTTTTGCTTCAACAAAAGCATGATGCACAGGGTGACAGATTGGATATGGGAAGTAAGGATGGATGAAATAATTAATAAAGATTTTGAATGTCCCATTGGATGACCAGAAAAATTGCAATGACAGTGATAAAAATTGAGTTTTCAGGAGACAATAGAGGTTAAAACAAAGGTGGTGGGTTTGGTACTAGAACTCTGCTTGATTATGAAGGTTTGGGAAATTACCCCATATATACACATATATACAGTTATGCTCATTTCATATATTACTCTCAATAATTCATACATAATTCATTTTTAAAATAATTTATGTTTTATCCATGTATGTATGCGTGCACATATGTGTTTCTATGTGTGCTTGAATATGGATGTACATCGTGCATTTGTATAAATGTGTTGTGTGTATGTGTGTAAATCTACATTATTATCCTGGGACAATAGTGTAGTATTCCCCCATGGGATTTGGATTTGGATGGAGCTGAAATAAAATTCTGGATCCCTTGGCAGCCAAATGTGAATAAGTTATTTGAATTCATTTGGCTGGGTGCAGTGGCTCATTCCTGTAATCCTAGTACTTTGATAAGTCAAGGCGGGTGGATCACTTGAGGGCAGGGGTTTAAGACCAGCCTAGCCAACATGGCAAAACTCCGTCTTTACTAAAAAATATAAAGTTAGCCGGGTGCAGTGGTGCGTGCCTGTAGTCCCAGATACTCAGGAGACTGAGGCACAAGAATCACCTGTTAGAACCTAGGAGGCGGAGGTTGCAGTCAGCTGAGATCCTGCCACTGCACTTCATTCTGGGTGACAGAGTGAGACTCGGTCTCAAAAAATATATATATTTATCTGCAGATGCCTTATACCAAATAGAGTTACTTGTAAATAGTGCATATCAAACACTTAGTGCAATTCATGACACAAAAGTGGTCAATATATATTAGTTGTTAGCTATATCATATAGTAAAAATAGTTAAGGTAATAAATATGATGTCAATATATTTAAAATTACTGAACTAGTATAAAATATATCTTCATTGTTGAATATGAGAATGGTTTATTTTTCATTTCCCTTTACTATCTATGAAAAAAGGAAAATAGTCTTTATTACTTGACTTCTTATACATATATTTTAGAAATATTTATTTAAATTTATGCAGAAAGGACTGGGTGCAGTGGCTCATGCCTGTAATCCCCTCACTTTGGGAGGCCAAGGTGGACAGATCACTTGAGCCCAGAGGAGCTCGAGACCAGTCTGGCCAACATGATGAAACCCCGACTCCACTAAAAATAAAAAAAAATTAGCCTGGCATGGTGGGTGTGCACCTGTAATTCCAGCTACTTAGGAGACTGAGGCAGGAGAATCACTTGAACATGGGAGGTTCAACATCGGAGGTTGCAGTGAGCAGAGATCATGCTATTGCACTCCAGCTTGGGCAACAGAGTGAGACTCTGTCTTTAAATATGTAAGTAAAATAAATGTATGCAGAAAGAAATATCAGAGAATATCGAGTCAACTTGATGGTGTTTACAACCCTTGGATGTGAAAGTAATTGGGCATATTTAAACAGATACAACTCATTTTCCTACTTGGTACCTGGCTCTTAAGTGTACATCTATAGCGAGTGTTCCCAAAATTATGGTTCCCTAAATTCACAATGGGCCTTTCATGTAAAAGACTACAAAATTCTTAAGATTATCACTCCTGATGGTAGTATTTCTTAAACATTTTAAGCTATAATATTTTTTGAATCCTGAAGGTATTTGTATGGAATGGTAGCATTTCATGTAAATATACAATGATTATCTGGATATCTGTGGAAAATCTTTGTATTTTTTATGTCCAGACCTGTGTAGTTGTAAATTAATTGAATAATAAAATAATGCTGGTAAAGTTCTATTTAAAGTATTGGCTAGCTGGTACTGTTTGTTTATAATCAGGAGAGCTCAGATGACATTGATACACATGCTCAAATAGTTACATGTAGTAGATTTAGATCTTATGATTACATTTCAAGGTTAGACATATAAAAATCCTACATTTGAAGGGAGTCTGGTTTAACTATGGTATTGAAGTCTGTCAGCTTTCTAAAGGACAATTTTCATCCTATTGGCTTCTCTTTTGCCTTTTTTAAATAAAGGAGGCCAGAGTAACACATATTATTTTTTTTGCATGGTTACATGAATATTACAGTTTCATTATTTGTGTATTTACTGTTTTTTCCTCAATCTTTTCTTTAAAAGATTGAAGGCAAACTTAGAGACTTGTTTTGATGATCAGTTATCCTCATTCAACAGATAGCTGAACCATTCATTAGGCCATTCATTAGCTGATGTAATACAAGAGCTGTTTTATTCTGAGACTCATATAGTCATGGGCAAAACTATATATATATATATATATATAGTTTTATTATATATATATATAATTATATATATATAATTTTAAATTATAAAATGTTTCTCTTATCTCTCATGCAAATAACCTCAGGTCACTGAAAACATAAAAGAATAATCATAGTGACTTGAGGATTAATTAACTGGGTTTATATTTGTTTATGCTCTTTTTAAAACAGTTCAGATTAAAGTGATTCTATGAAATTTCTCCTAAAAGTGAACATTTAGTATAAATTGAAACTCAATCTGGGGTTTTGGATGATGATTAATCTTAGATTTTTCCATCGTCTCAAATGTATGCTATTATAGCTTAATCAAGCATTTATCAGTATCATGGAACTAGATATAAATTTTTCTCCAATGATTAAAAGTACTTCATTTTCACATTAAGTGTAATTTTTGCAGTAGAGTTTTTCAAGCTCTGTTAATAACATTTAATATAGTGACAGAAAGAGGCTGCCATCTTCGGAAGTCAGAACTTCTCCCTTCTTACATTTTACAGCCATGGGTATAACTCAACTACATGGAGAAATAAAGAATAAGGAAAATTAAATTTTCTTAAGATTGTATGCAAAAAAGAGTTCTTCAACTTACTATTTAATTGGCTAAAAATGCAAATGTCTACAGTTACTAGACAGGTTGTCTAAATAAACTGGCCTGCTGGAAATGATGAACTGGAAGTCCAGTATTAAAATAACTGTAGATTGCTTAGAGGAGTCCAAATGTCTGGATATGTGTGTACATGTATGTATGTGTGTTTGTGTTTGTGTGAGAATTCTCACAATTCACAAAGCATTGGCTTAAATTTTAAAAACACTTTACTACTTCCCTCTCTTCCTCCCCCCTCAAAAAAATCTGCAAGTATTTCAGAGGCCACCATTTTGCAACCTGTATATATCATCATTATTACAATGAGTATTAATAATACATTTTTACCAATGTATCAATAATTTATTATAATCAAGTTTTATTTGGAAAATAATGCATAATGTACTACACATTTATGATGGATTTATTAATAGTATTATTACAGTGATAACAGTCTACATAAATGTAGCTTGGTTTAATGGAAAGAGTAATCATTTTAGAAGTCAGTTCCAGTTTTAATACTCAGTTCTTCTACATATTGTCTACAGAAACTTAAGAAGTTCGACTGACTTTACCAAGCCTTAGATTCTCAATCCATAAAATAATAATACTATTTACATTTCAGGATCATTGTGAAGAATAGAATTGATCCATTAATAAAGCCTTCTCATCGTGTTTGACTTACAGTAGAGACGGCATAGTACATCTATTCAATGACACATTCCACAATCATTAAAATCATTTTTTTAATGAAAGCTATCAGCTATCCTATATTACTTAATACACAAAAAAATCCTTAATAACTGATGTATTTTGGGTATCCCAAATATCATGTTGAATTGCAACCCCCAGTGTTGAAAGTGAGGCCTGGTGGGAGGGTATTGGGTCATGGAGGCAGATCCCTTATGGCTTGGTGGTGTTCTCATGACAGGAAATTCTCATGAGATCTGTCTGCTTACTTAAAAGTATGGCATATGCCCCCATCATTTTTGTTCGTACTTCCACCAGATGAGATATCTGCTCCCACTTCATCTTCCACTATGATTTTAAGCTTCCTGAAGTCTTCATCAGAAGCCAAGCAGATGGTGGCACCATGCTTCCTACAAAGTCTCCAGAACCATGAGCAAATTAAACCTTTTTCTTATAAATTACCCACTCTAAGATGTTCCTTTATAGCAATGCAAAAAGAGCCTAACACGGAAAATTGGTACTTGCTGTAAAGATATCCAAAAATATTGAAGCAGCTTTGGAACTGGGTAACAGGCAGAGATTGGAAGACTTTGGAGGGTTCAGAAGAAGACAGGAAAAATTTGGAACTTCTTAGAGACTGATTAAATGGTTGTGATCAAAATGTTGGTTGTGATGTAAACAATGAATGAGGTCTCAGATGAAAATGAGGAATGTATCAGGAACTGGATCAAGGATCACCTTTGTTATGCCTTAGCAAAGGACCTAGTTGTATTGTGTTCTCACTCTTGGGATCTGTGAAAGTTTGAATGTGGTAGTCATGACCTTGGATATTTGGTGGAAGAAATTTCTAAGCACCCAAGAGTTCAAGGTGTGACCTGGCTGCTTCTAAGAGCCTATGCTCTGATGCAGGCAAAGAAATGACATAAATCTGGAACTTATGTTTTCAACGGAAGCGAGTCTATTAATTTGGAAAGCTTGCAGGCTGGCCATGTGGTAGAAAAGAAAAGCCCAATTTCAGGGGAAGAAGTCAAGCAGGCTGTGGAGTCACCACTTGCGAGAGATTTGCATAACTAAAATAAAAGCCAAGTGCTGATATCCGAGGCAATGGGAAACAGGATTTAAGGGCTTTTGATAAATCTTCTGGTCAACCCCTCCCATTACAGGCTCTAGGAGGAAAGAATGGCTTTGCCTAGAAAGGAAAAATGGTTTCAGAAGTCAGGGCTCCACAGCCTCAGTACACAGTTCAGGGCCCAGGACATAAGACACAGCACAGGCTCAAGAGACTGCTCCCCACATCCAGGCAACTCCTGCATTAGCCTTGGTTCAGAGGACCCCAGGTACAGCTCAGGCTGCAGCTGGGGTGTAAGCCACTGTAAGCCTTGGCAGCTCCCATGTGGTATTAAGTCTGTGGGCACACAGAATGCAAGAGTAAAAGAGGTTTGGCAGCCTCTACCCAAATTTCAGAGGATGTGTGGAAAAGCCTAGGTGCCCAGGCAGAAGCCTGACACAGGGGTGGAGCCCACACTGGGAAATCCTACTAGGGCAGTGCCAAGGGGAAATGTGGGGTTGGAGACCCAAGACAGAGTTCTCACTGGGGCACTGCCTAGTGGAGCTGTGGGAAGGGGGCCACCATCCTCCAGACCCCAGAATGGCAAAGCCAATGGAAGCTTGCACACTGCACCTGGAAAGTCTGCAAGCACTACATTCCAACCTGTAAGAGCAGTTGTGGGAGCTAAACCCTGCAGAACTACAGGGTCAGACCTGCCCAAGACCTTTGGAACCCACCCCTGGAAACAGTGTGTCCAGGATGTGGGACATGGACTCAAAGGAGACTATTTTGGAGCTTTAAGATTTAACGGCTGCCCTGCTGGGTTTCAGACTTGCATGGGGCCTGTACCCCTTTCTTTTGACTGATGTACCTCTTTGGGAATGGGAATGTTTACCTGATGCCTATATCCCCACCTGATCTTGTACATAAATGATTTGTTTTTGATTTTTCAGGTTCATAGGTAAAAGGAACTTGCATTGTCTCAAATGAGACTTTAGACTTTTAAGTTAATGCTGTAATAAGCTAATAATTTGAGGGGATTATTGGGAAAAGATTCTTATATTTTGCAATGTGAGAAGGACAGAGATTTGAAGGGCCAGAGTTGGAATTATATAGTTTGGATGTCCCCTCCAAGCTTCATGTTGAATTGTAATCTCAGTGTTGGAGGTGGGGTCTGGTGGGACATGATTAGATCACAGGAGAGGATGCTTCATGGATTGGTGTTGTCCTAATGATACAGAGTGAGTACTCATGAGATATCGTTGTTTAAAACTAAGGCACTTCCCCTCCCATCTTTCTTGTTCCTGCCATGTGAGATGCGTGCTCTCTCTTCACTTTCTTCCATGATTGTAAGCTTTCAGAGACTATCATCAAAAGCTGAGCAGATGTTGGCACCATGCTTCCTGTACAGCCTGTAGAACTGTGAACCAGTTAAACCTCTTTCCTTATAAATTATGCAATCTCAGGTATTTATAACAATGCAAGAATGATCTAACACAATAATATTAGATATTCTAAGTTCACAGAGAAAAATAATAGGCCCAAGTCTTACACATACACATTCATCATCCATCATCCATCCTTCCATACATGCATCCATCCATGCAGCCATGTAATATTCATTCATTCATTTAAAAATATGCATTAATTGCAAACTGTATGCCAAGTGCTGTCCTAGATAAAGTTTACTTAAGCACAAAAATAAATGCTAGTCTCTTTTTGCTGCAGAAATTTTGAAAAAGCATGGTGACTGAGTTAAAATAAGGAATGAGAAAAGGGTGAATGGGGGGGTGCAATTTTGATTTGAGGGGATGACATCTAAACCAAAGTATGAAAATGGAGAATTTTCCAGCAAAAGGAAGAGTTAAGGTAAGAATGTTCTTGATATATAAAGTTTCCAGGGGAGATGGAAGCTCCAGAGATTAGTTCACTAGAGAAACAGAAGGAAGGCTGATAGGTATGTATTATGTGGCAATTACAAATTATCTCAATAAACTTTCCTAGTGTGCCTGAAGCTGCCTCATAAATCTGAATCAACAATCCACTGTCAGTAAAATTACCTGGAGATACCTTGCTTTTATCTTTTCTATTTATTTCTTTCCTAATTTTCTAATTTATTTTCTGAACATTTGTCACAAGGAAATAGACAACATTAAATTACCCCAGAACTAATATAATGACATTAGTATAATGTAGACAGTAATAATTATTTGGTAAATATGTGATTCAATGAAATAAACATTAAAATTGGGACACAGACCAAATGTTAAAATGAGAGGAGTTAAGTAAAGGACTCTAAAGAAGATAATAAAACATAAGCATCAATGAAAATGAAACACTCTTTATGAATGCCTAAGGTTGAAGCATTTCTAGACTAAGACCATTATCAATAAGACTTGTATTTATCATAGTAAACAATAATACACATACTCTGCTTCATGTCAGGAATAAGTGGTCTTCCTTTCTATGTCTCAATTCCATTTAATAATTTTTTTAGGAAATGGAATAACTACTTTTAGTACCCATAAGTAATAATGTTTTTAAATTGTGTGGGACAATAATTTAGTGTAAGTCAATCAGCACATACTTATATCCAAACATAATGCTAGCATTTTGTTTTATTTCTTCATTCACAATTTCTGCATCTATGATGTACAAGATGATCTGCCTAGGATGGCAGTGTAAATATAAATAACATAAAATCCCTATTCAAAAGATTCCATAAGGAAGATCAGCAAGAATATTTATAATGAAGGTGGAGAATTGGTATAATAGAAATATGTCCTAAATGTGCTGGAGGCTAAAAGCAGAAAGGATTCCATGGGGGAAGAAGTCACAGATGGCTTCTCAAAAATAAAGAGCAACTTATTAGTGCTTAAAAATGCATATGAGTTCATAAGGTGGTTGTGTCAATATAGTAGAGAGATCTTTGGCTTTTGATCTAGAAATAGAGGACAAAACAATTGATTACATGTAAATACCAAAATATGCCGTATCAATTACTGTGTGTTATTGGCATTCAAGATGGACAGTCGACCATGTGAACTATTGTTACTAAAGAGGGCTTTGAAGAGAAGAAAATTTAATCTGTGCCTTGGAAGAAATTCTAGGATATAAAGAACACAAAAAAATCATTGAAGATTATATAACTTGCATAAAATGGAAGAAATATTCAATTATGTAACAGAGACAACTTTGGCCCACACACTCCTTTTGTTTTTTTCCCAATGCTACAAATGTGCTGTTCACATTGTCACTGAAACCCAACTCTTCCATTTGTGCACTAGATCCCATGTTCTTTTGCCTATTCAAAGATGTGGATCCGGTGGTTTACTCACATCATTCTGACACCATAATTTCTTCTCTCTCTTCTAGATGTTTCCCCTAAGCTTACACGTAATTTCTACCATCATATAAAGCAAATCCTCTCCTGATCTCATTTTCCTCTCCATCTAACACCAATATTTCATTTTTATTGACACCAAACCTCTCTGAACGTTTTATATACTCTCTTTTTCCAATGTCTTCCCATTCATTTTTTATTGATTCCTTCCTATCAGTCTGTTGTCTCCAATCATCCATTACATGTGCAGTTGTCAAAGTAACCAGTAACCTTAATATGGTCAAATACAATACTTAATTAAGCCTCAGACTTCATCATTCTTGAACTCTCTGCACATTTAACATTTCATCCATCTTGACTGAATAATTTTCCTCACTTGACTTTCAGGACACCACATACACCTAGGTTTTCTTTTGCCTCACTTGTCATTCTTCCTTCTTCTTTGCTTATTTCACCACACATCCCCGACCACTAAAAAAAGCTCACTTTTAAGCTATCTATGATTATTGTTACATTGATTTGTTTGTAACTTTATTATTTCAAAATACTACTTAAAAATAATATCTCCCAAATTTATTTTTCTAATTCAAACTGATCCTATGAACTTTCATTCTTAAATGTTCAACTGCTTATCAGACATCTATCTCTACTTGTATGTATAATAATAGACATCTCAAAATTATAGTATATCAATCTAAGTTTTTCCACTCCTCATTCCCCCAAATTTACTCCTCACACAATCTTATCCATTTCAGTTAATGGAAATGTAATCCTTCCCGTTGCTAAGGCCAAACCTTTGGATTCATTCCTGACTTTCAATCAACCAGCATTATCTATTGGCTCTATTTTCCAATATCTTCAGAAAACTCATTACCTCTACTACTGCTCTGGTCCAAGTCAAGAGTATCTCTTGCCTGGGTGATGTCCATAGCCATCTAAGTGTTTTGCTATCTTTAGCTACCCCACAGTTTCTTAATGGTGAAACAGTTAATTATTTACACAGAAGTCTAGTGATGTTTTGAAATGTACCTCAAAACATATCATATCTAAACCGCCAATGGCTGCCTATGTTACTCGGAGTCAAAACCAAAACCCATCCACTGACTTAAAATATGATCTCACCTACGTGATCTCACCTCTCATTGCATAAGGGTATATTCAGGTTCATTCCTCTGCTTGGAACATTCTTCTTCAGGATATTTGATATTCATGTATCAATTTCATTCTTCATCTCAGTCAGGGCTTAAGTCAAATATCATGTTTCCATTGAGTTCTTTTCTGCCCTTCATTTTGAAAATTGCCTATATTTCCTTTTATCCTACATTATATTCCTCTATACCACTGATCATTATCTACACATCAGTATCTATATTTGTAGCTATCTAATCTACCTATATAGCATTTATTTGTTAATTATTTCTTTTCCTGAAGACAGGGATTTCTTTTTGTCTGTTTTAGTAGCTACTGAGTCCGACATCAGGTAAATATTCAATGAATATTTTAAATGAGTTAATGAATAAATGAATGGATCAGTTTTACTGAGGTTAAAATGCTGTAGAACATTAAAATTATAGTAGAAATTTTCAAAATTACTTATGTATAATTTACCTATATAAGAGTAGAGGAGGCAAATATTGAAACTGATAGAGAGTGTGTGAGGTATGAAAAACAGAACAGTGTCCCTGCCCAGGTAGGTAGTGAAAGGCTCATATCACCTATTTTGCCTTCTTTTCCTGTCACAGCTGTCTCTCACAGAAGCAGCAATAAGGTAGATGCTTTTATATAGTTTCTGGACATAGGGTAAAATAATATTAAACCACATTGTGAGTAATTTATGACCTTTTTATTATCTGTGATTCCTCCTTTTAAAATCGTGCTTTTTTAACTAGAGAGTGAATCCTTCTGACTCATAATCTTCAAGAAGCAGCCATATTTATAGGTAAGATTTAACAATATTGTGGTTTTAGTATACTAATAAGATGTATATTTTCTTTTCAGAGCAAAAGGTGTCTTCTCTTAAAATACATTTATTTAATAAATCAGTAAATTGATGTAGAAAGAAATATTTAAAATTAGCTAGATTTTGATGTGCAAATATGGCAAAATAATGAAAGTGATACATGAATAAGTGTATATTTTGAAATTTTAATTGAGTAAGCAAATGACTAAATTTGAGAAAATGGCAAGGTTCTATCCATCCAGGATTAGAATATTTACACAATAATATTGTCTTAGCCTTATCATAAAACTTTAAAAAAGACTGGCTTGAAATAAAATCTCTTTAACCTTCCTATCAATTCCGTGAGGCACAGCAAGTAGGCTATTAGAATTAGTTAATACATATCTAATTAATGAGCCTGATACTTGAACATCTGCATATTGCTCCTCATTTATTTTCCTTCTTGTGTAAAAACTTTCTTGACAGTCAAATTATATATAATAGAGCCAATTAGTAGAGAAGCCTGAACTTCTTGTGAGAAGACTTGGTTAGCTTAACATTAAACCTGATTTTCTTACTTTATCTCTTTCCATTTCTCTTTTCCCACTGCCAGTCTAAGTACAGTAACCATGAGTTACATATTAAAACAAAGAGCCAAGGTAAAGCTATGACAAAAATAATAGGACTAGGTTTGGGAGGTCATTTACTAATTGCCAACCCTGGGGAGACTAGGGGACTTGAACAAAATTTCCAGAAATTGAAATCATTTCCAGATGCCTCCTCTACACAACTTTACTTGGAGGTGGATGGCTATCACTGTCCCTCATTTTTTAATGTGGTCTCACTTCCTCTAATTCCTTTCTGATACCATTTCTCCTTTCAGAAATTGCTACCATTGCTCTCCACCGATTCGTGCTTCAAACCCCAAATAAAATCCCAATTTTCAATGAAGGCTTCTGAGATTATTGTAGCCACCATCAGTCTCTTGTAGTGCTCTTTTAAATGTCATTTTCCGGGGCGGAGCAAGATGGCCGAATAGGAACAGCTTCAGTCTCCAACTCCCAGCACGAGCGACACAGAAGACCGGTGATTTCTATATTTTCAACTGAGGTACTGGGTTCATCTCACTGGGGAGTGCCGGACGATCGGTGCTGGTCAGCTGCTGCAGCCCGACCAGCGAGAGCTGAAGCAGGGCGAGGCATCGCCTCACCTGGGAAGCGCAAGGGGGAAGGGAATCCCTTTTCCTAGCCAGGGGAACTGAGACACACAACACCTGGAAAATCGGGTAACTCCCACCCCAATACTGCGCTTTAAGCAAACAGGCACACCAGGAGATCATATCCCACACCTGGTCGGGAGGGTCCCACGCCCACGGAGCCTCCCTCATTGCTAGCACAGCAGTCTGTGATCTACCAGCAAGGCAGCAGCCAGGCTGGGGGAGGGGCGCCCGCCATTGCTGAAGCTTAAGTAGGTAAACAAAGCTGCTGGGAAGCTCGAACTGGGTGGAGCTCACAGCAGCTCAAGGAAACCTGCCTGTCTCTGTAGACTCCACCTCTGGGGACAGGGCACAGTAAACAATAACAAAAGCAGCAGAAACCTCTGCAGACGCAAACGACTCTGTCTGACAGCTTTGAAGAGAGCAGTGGATCTCCCAACACGGAGGTTGAGATCTGAGAAGGGACAGACTCCCTGTTCAAGTGTGTCCCTGACCCTGAGTAGCCTAATAAGGAGACATCCCCACTAGGGGCAGTCTGACACCCCACACCTCTCACAGGGTGGAGTACACCCCTGAGAGGAGCTTCCAAAGCAAGAATCAGACAGGTACTTTCGCTGTTCAGGAAATATTCTATCTTCTGCAGCCTCTGCTGCTGATACCCGAACAAGCAGGGTCTGGAGTGGACCTCAAGCAATCTCCAACAGACCTACAGCTGAGGTCCTGACTGTTAGAAGGAAAACTCTCAAACAGGAGGACACCTACACCAAAACCCATCAGTACATCACCATCATCAAAGACCAGGGCAGATAAAACCCTACAAAGATGGGGAAAAAGCAGGGCAGAGAAAAAGA
>NC_044980.1:155942985-156025235 GCF_008728515.1 Papio anubis
AATCAATATCGTGAAAATGGCCATACTGCCCAAGGTAATTTATAGATTCAATGCCATCCCCATCAAGCTACCAATGAGTTTCTTCACAGAATTGGAAAAAACTGCTTTAAAGTTCATATGGAACCAAAAAAGAGCCCACATCTCCAAGACAATCCTAAGTCAAAAGAACAAAGCTGGAGGCATCACGCTACCTGACTTCAAACTATACTACAAGGCTACAGTAACCAAAACAGCATGGTACTGGTATCAAAACAGAGATATAGACCAATGGAACAGAACAGAGTCCTCAGAAATAATACCACACATCTACAGCCATCTGATCTTTGACAAACCTGACAAAAACAAGAAATGGGGAAAGGATTCCCTATTTAATAAATGGTGCTGGGAAAATTGGCTAGCCATAAGTAGAAAGCTGAAACTGGATCCTTTCCTTACTCCTTATACGAAAATTAATTCAAGATGGATTAGAGATTTAAATGTTAGACCTAATACCATAAAAATCCTAGAGGAAAACCTAGGTAGTACCATTCAGGACATAGGCATGGGCAAAGACTTCATGTCTAAAACACCAAAAGCAACGGCAGCAAAAGCCAAAATTGACAAATGGGATCTCATTAAACTAAAGAGCTTCTGCACAGCAAAAGAAACTACCATCAGAGTGAACAGGCAACCTACAGAATGGGAGAAAATTTTTGCAATCTACTCATCTGACAAAGGGCTAATATCCAGAACCTACAAAGAACTCCAACAAATTTACAAGAAAAAAACAAACAACCCCATCAAAAAGTGGGCAAAGGATATGAACAGACATTTCTCAAAAGAAGACATTCATACAGCCAACAGACATATGAAAAAATGCTCATCATCACTGGCCATCAGAGAAATGCAAATCAAAACCACAATGAGATACCATCTCACACCAGTTAGAATGGCGATCATTAAAAAGTCAGGAAACAACAGGTGCTGGAGAGGATGTGGAGAAATAGGAACACTTTTACACTGTTGGTGGGATTGTAAACTAGTTCAACCATTATGGAAAACAGTATGGCGATTCCTCAAGGATCTAGAACTAGATGTACCATATGACCCAGCCATCCCATTACTGGGGATATACCCAAAGGATTATAAATTATGCTGCTATAAAGACACATGCACACGTATGTTTATTGCAGCACTATTCACAATAGCAAAGACTTGGAATCAACCCAAATGTCCATCAGTGACAGATTGGATTAAGAAAATGTGGCACATATACACCATGGAATACTATGCAGCCATAAAAAAGGATGAGTTTGCGTCCTTTGTAGGGACATGGATGCAGCTGGAAACCATCATTCTTAGCAAACTATCACAAGAACAGAAAACCAAACACCGCATGTTCTCACTCATAGGTGGGAACTGAACAATGAGATCACTTGGACTCAGGAAGGGGAACATCACACACCGGGGCCTATCATGGGGAGTGGGGAGGGGGGAGGGATTGCATTGGGAGTTATACCTGATGTAAATGACGAGTTGATGGGTGCAGCAGACCAACATGGCACAAGTATACATATGTAACAAACCTGCACGTTATGCACATGTACCCTACAACTTAAAGTATAATAATAATAAATAAATTAAAAAATAAAAAATAAAAAATAAATTATTAAATGTAGTCTCTTAAGTAGAATTCAAACATCCTTAGTTACCCACCTATAATCCTGGACTTAAGGAAATATTTGAATTTCTTGTAAATATTCCCTTCTTTCTCCTAGCGACTGACTGTCATGCCAAAGTCTAGTTTGGTAGCAAGTTTTGACCTTTTGTTATGGTCATCATCTAAATGTTTACTGTTAAGCAAGTATCTATTTCTCTTTAAGTGCCCTGTGCGAGAAAATATCCCATTTTCTAACTATACCCACATGAACAAAATCTAGATCTTATGAAACAGGGATAACAAAAGCTGAAGCTACACTTAACTCCAACTTGGCCAAAGCAGCTAATTTCCTTAAAGCCTCAAAAAAATTACTTTTGCAGGTGAATTTTATTTGAAATAAAAATACATTTTTACAATGAATACTGTTCAGTACTTTCTTATTTTTAGTTAATAATCAGATGTTACTTCTTTATGCTATGAGCCCAGAATAAGAAAGTTGTACCAAATGTGTCAATATTGAATAACTGTTTCCCTGATCAATTGCCAGTCATATGAATAAATTGTATTACTTAAAATATGTGAGAGGTATTTTGAACATCACAAGCCTGTACTAAAATCTTCCTTCTCTTAGCATACATCTTTAGTTTCTCAATTCTTTTTTCTTTTGAAATATACCTAGAATTGACTTAAAACATTAGAAATATATATAATTATATAAATATATTAGAAATAAATGGATGCCTTAAAAATCAAAATCAAATCTATTTATCATTTGCTTTATTAAAGTTTCTGAGACTTTTTTACTGTTTTCATTTTTTGTTTTTAAATTTCAAATTTTATCTTAGATGCAGGGGAATATGTCAAGATTTCTTAACTGGGAATGTCGTGTGATGGTGAGGTTTGGGGTATGGATCCCATTACCCAGGTAGTGAGCACAGTACTCAATAGGTAGTTTTTCAACTCACGATCCCCCTCACCCTCTAGTAGTCCTGAGTGTCTATTGTGCCCATATTCATGTCCATGTGTGCTCAATGTTTAGCTCCCACTTATAAGTGAGAACATGCAGGGTTTGATTTTCTGTTCCTGAGTTAATTCGCTTAGATTTATGGCCTCCAGCTCCATCCATTTTGCTGCATTTTGTTTTAGGCTGTCAGTACTTTATGCCATCTTACATTTCTCTGTCATTACTCTTTTAACTGAAGTTATGTTAGAAATATTTGCAAATCTTGAGAAAGGTAATTGTGCTAAAATATCTTTTTAGTCTAACTTTGTAAAATGAGAAGTGATGAGTGATCCATCAAAAAATATTTATGGAATTGCAACCAGGGCTTTATCAATGTGCTATTTTATATGGATATAAAATTAGCTCATCTGACCTAGTTAATCTTGGTGGAAAAACTTTAAATGAAATTAGACATGGGTACCATGTTTTGAAAACATACCATATGACATCACCTGTACTACTTGCTTTATGTATGTAATCTCACATTCATCCGTAATGGCACTTATACATTTGACCTTTTCTTTATCAATGTTTATATAAATATGGCAGAACAACACACATCCTTGGAAGTAAGGCTAGGTGTTATATCTGAGGTGTCACATAAAATAATTTAATCTTTTAAAATCTTTTTCTAAGGAATGTATTTATGCTACTTCTCCCCTTCCCTAGCGTAAGTTTATTTTTGTTTAACCCTCCATAACAGTGTAGTTACATTTTCACAAAATCCTATAAATTTGAGATTATAAATCTAAATTTAAAAACTAGGAGGTGGTATAACTGGTATTTAAATCTATGACACTATAATTAATCTGTGCACTTCCAATGTGCAAATTAACTTTTTATGAATTACTTTGAATCATTAGTTATTTTTGCATGAGTCCCACTGCTATCCCCATTCTCACATTTATGGATAGTGTTCAGGTCTGTCTCACAGTCTTTGTGTGTATAGTTGTATAGTACAGGGCTTTATACAGAATAGAATCTCATTACCTGTTTGTGGTTTCTTACCACAATGGTTCTAAGGCAGGACAAGGAGAATCCATCAGAATTATATGGGAAGCTTTTTCCAACTTCACACACAGCCGTAAAGATCCTAGTTGTCCCTTCTGTAGTAAGCCAATAGTACTCGTGGGAATATATAACATGCTTCAAGAATATTGAGCTGTAATACAAATTGAGGAAAATGTCCTTGTGAAAAAACGACTTGGGGCTCCAGCTGCATCATCTTTTTTTTTTTTTTTTTTTGAGACGGAGTCTCGCTCTGTCGCCCAGGCTGGAGTGCAGTGGCATGATCTCGGCTCACTGCAAGCTCCGCCTCCCGGGTTCACGCCATTCTCCTGCCTCAGCCTCCTGAGTAGCTGGGACTACAGGCGCCTGCCACCACACCCGGCTAATTTTTTTTTCTTTTTTCTTTTTTTGTATTTTTTAGTAGAGACAGGGTTTCACTGTGTTAGCCAGGATAGTCTCGATCTCCTGACCTCGTGATCCACCCGCCCCGGCCTCCCAAAGTGCTGGGATTACAAGCGTGAGTCACCGCACCCAGCTGCATCATCTTTTTCAGAGCAGTACTTGTCATGCTACTCAAAGTGTCTTTTGTGGACCAATGCCATCCACAAACTCCTAAGAGTTTGTAATAAATGCAAACATTGAGAGAAAATGTTTAAAAGCTTTAACATATCAACAAGCTTGTATGTTCTGTTTGTCTTTGTGTTTATTTTACTATTTTTTAATTACATTTTTAAATTTAATCCACATACAATGAACTGTAAATTGAAAATAAACAACAAACACTCACTTTTCACCACAGATAGTTTGAGGAAAAGGGAGCAGTAGCATTTTTTTGGCATTCAGAATTATTCTTCTTTTATTGATGTTCCTGATGCAGGGCAGGTGAGCCCCAAAAGTGGGGATTAGCTTGGGTGGGTTCTTTGCTTAGGAAAGAATTTAAGAGTGAACCAGCAGTGGAAGAAAGCAAGTTAGCAGAAGCAGCAGTGTGCAGCTCGGTGCCTGGTCCTTGTGGATCAGGGCTAAACCATAGGCAGTGCACCCAGAGTAGGAGCATAGGGGCTCCTGGCTGGCAGTATTTATACCTACTTTTAATTACGTGCAAATTAAGGGGAGGGTTATTCCGAAACGTCTAGAAAAGGGAGTTCCAGGTGTTGCCACAGCATTTGTAAAGTGTCATGGTGCTGGTGGGCGTGTCTTATGCTGATGAGCAGCTAGGACAACTAGAGGTTGCCTTTGGCATCATTTGCTAGTTCCAGCTGGCTTCTTCCTTTTAGCCTGTTGAGACCAGGAAGTAAGTCTTGCCGGTCTCCTACCTCATTCCTATGAGTGGTTAACACATGATATATGCCTTGTGTATTCTTAGAATGTTTCCCAGAACATGGAGATGCCTTACAGTATAGATTTGACTATTAATATGTACTTAGTCATGGTGTATTTTGTTTCATTAGTGAAATATCTGGAAGGGCCTCAGGCAGAGAAAAGTGTGGAGTGAAAACTGCTGATGTGGTTTGAATCTGTGCTCCCACCCATATCTCATGTTGTATTGTAATCCCCAGTGCTGAAGGTGGGGTTTAGTGGAAGGTGATTAGATCATGGGGGCAGAGTTCTTGTTAATGATTTAGTATTATCCCCCTTTGTACTGTAGGGTGAGTGAGTTCTCATGAGCTCTGGTTGTTTAAAGGTGAGTAGCACCAGTAGCACCACCCCACTAGTTCTCTCTCTTCCTCCCGCTGCTGCCACGTAAGATGTGCCTGCTTCTCCTTCACCTTCCTTCGTGATCGAAAGCTTCTTGAGGCTTCCCAGAAGTCATCATGCTTCCTGTACAGCCTGAAGAACTGTCAGTCAATTAAACTTCTGTTTTTTTATAAATTACCTAGTCTCGGGTATTTCTTTATAGTAATACAAGGACAGAGTAATACAACTTCCAACAACCATGCCCTGAAGTCTACCCTATCCAGAAGGCTTCTCTCTCTCTGATCCTGATTATCAGTAGGAGTACTACTCGGAAAGGAGGGGACAAACCTGTGCCACAGTGGAATGCTAAGTTTTTTTGACATCCAGGCCCACATCTTCCAACTTTCGATATTGACCACTGTTTGCAATGGAAATAAAGGCAACTAGGTTTCCTAAGAGAACTAGGAGTGAAAAGAAGAGGCAGGAAAAGGTATATCCTAATGGTGTAACATGTTTTCTTTTCCATAATAAAGTATAATAGTGATGTCATAGCTATGTAATTGCACAGTTACATTCAACCACTCCATTCCCTGTTTCTAAGATGTAGAGTAGCTGCCCCTTCTGCTTTCTGAAAACTGAATTAAACGAGTACTTCCTGGTCTATAATATTAAAAGCCTTTTAATGTTACACAAGCTAATACATAATATCAAGGAAAGATATTAGGCAAACAAGGTTAAATGATTTACAAATTTTTCTTCCATCTATTGTGAAGATAAATGGTGAACAGCCAGATGTGGAGAAAAGATGCAAAGTAGAAGATAGAATATTGCTATTAAAAGACTGTATTACAAAAACAAAAAGCAAAAACAAGAACAAAAATCAATAGCTAGCCGTCTATTTTCCTTTCTAAAAAGGTAGTACAGTGCATTAAATAAATACTTTCTTGGTGTATGTGCCTTATAGAGATTGTTTCCATTTCTCTGTCCCAGGAAACATAAGCGGTACATCTTTATAGAGGGCAGTGTATGTCCATAAAACAAATGCTGCCAAGTAGAACATTAAAAAGAGCCTGTTGAAATATCTGCCAGAAAGATAATTTAGGTTAGGCTCTCTGTTTTGATAAAAGTACATGAAGCGTAACGGTAACAATCTCTACTCTCTTTTAAAACAAAGGCGGAAAAAGCCTCACTCTAAAACCCTTTCAAGATATCAGAATTAACTGTAAACTATGAAATATGCCCTAGTTCTTGTTCTGATTGGAATTCAGAAAAAGAAAGAGAGAATCAAGAAAGGAAGAAGTGCTGTAAACTAAGTCACAATGCAGTGGCATACTGATTTGGAACCAAAGATCCATTTCCAACAGACCTCATTTAAATCACTGGGCTATTCAACAAGGGCTGCCTCAAATGAGTCACCTTACATGAACCTCAAATTATTGCTTGTCAAGAAAAGCAGACAAACACCTATGTAGAAGGATTTCTGATTTTTTTTTTTTTTTTAAAGCTTAGCACAGCAATTGAGAGGCAATGGACAAAAATATAAGAAAATAAAAGATAAAACCAATGGTCTGTGTTGCATGGCAACAGTGAGTTTAGAGACTAGCCCTTCACTTCTTTCAGTTACCAATGTCCCCGGAGGCAAAACAGAACCACAGAACTGTTTGGCCTATAGCTTTCAATACCTCACAGACTTCTGCTGTAACCATATGTCTTACCCAAAGAATCATGCCACCAAATTAGGGAAAGCTTGCCTTTTGCTCAGGAAACAACTACACTTACAGATGTAATGACAGTTTCAGGGGCGGATTCACATATCTATTTTGAAAACGCTCATAAGAACAGTCCCATAGAAATAAGTATACGGACAAAAGTCTTGCACTCTTCTTTGTATATTATTCTGGGTATAGAAATTGAAAATGTCTGGTGTATTATTTGTTGCTGTATAACAAATTACCCCAAAATGAGCAGATGAAAACAAATAAAATAATATTATTTCACAGAGGTTCTTAGACTCTGGAAGCTGAGACCAGCTTAACTGAGTGCTTGTGACTCAGCATCGATTCTGTGCTTGGAGTTAAGCTGCTGATTGAGACTGCTGTCTTATCTGGAAGTGCCACTTCCAGGCTCACTCATCTGGCCATTGGCAGGAGACTTTATTTCCTTACCATGAAGGGCTCTCCATATGCTGCTTATGATGTAGTTTTACCTGAGAATAAAAGCCAACAGAGAGAGGAAGAAAGAGTGAGAGAGAGAAGAGAGAGCGAGAGAGACCACAGTGGTGGAGAGGGGCTGCCTGGAAAGCAGGTCTGAAATGCTGGTTGCCAGAGTCTACCCTCTGGCTCCAAAAGATCTAAGTTTCTCCCACATACAAAATACACTCACGTCCTGCCATGTCCCCCAGTCCCTCACCAAATCTTAGCCCATTACCATGTCAGAAAAACCTGCAGTATCACCCTACCTAAATCAAGTCCAGATGAGGGTGCATCTCCCACATGAAGCTCCTTATGCGCTGCTCCCTAAATAGAGTTCTTCCTGCAAGTCTGTGAAATAGATACAGTATCTGCTCCTGTACACCCAGCAAAAAATGATGCTAACCACTATAGACTCCAGTTTCAAAAGGGAGAAAATGTGAAGCACAGATTCGCAGATCCATAGCAATTTTGAAATTCATCCAGGCAAATGTAGGAAGTTCCTTGATTAGAACTTAGTCCTGTTACTTCCTGGAAATGATTCTTCAGAACTTTCAACTCCACCCTCAGAATTTTTGGTTCTTCCCAGTAGCCAATTACTTTTGCCATCGAAGTCACTTTGCCAGGAAATGCAGCCCAGACTTTTTGGATGAGTATTTGCTTTAGCCTGTTTCTGGCTTGTCAATATTTAGGGTTCCAAAAGTTCCCTTTCATTTTGTACTGTTTCTGTCACTTTTTCTCCAAGCTATGTTTCTACATCTATGATTTTTTCTCAAAGATTTGATGCATCACCTTTGAGTATTAATAGGATTCACTTCATTAGGCAAAAGCCATACCCACAAATGTCTTCAGGATAATAACTTCTCTACCTTATCCCTTTGCTACAGAACAACATCCTTAAGTTTCTTAGTTCTATTGTTTGATTGAGAGACTGTTTGAATTATACCCTTAGAGAAAATTTTGTAAGGATACAGAAAGTCTAAACAAAACTATAATAAAATTGGTTCCATTGACAGTATAGAATACTCCAGCCAACAACCAAAGAATGTGTATGCCACTCAAAGACAAATGGAAAAATTATTAAGGTAAACTGGACAATGAAGACTACCCCAATAAACTTAGAAGTAAAATCATATTAAGTAGGGTCTTCCACATCAGGGTGTAAATGCAGTTTTCACTTGTCCTCTTGCTAATTATAGCTAAAAATCATGGACATTATATACGAAGCAACAGAAGTCGTCTATGGTAGGTAAAAAGAAGACGACAGACCAGCCAAGAGCATTAGATACAAGGAACAGGTAGTAGATTTTCTTGGTTTTCTTTTGCTTCATTTATCACAGACTCAGTGCTGGAAAAGTCACTAACCCCAAAATGTCAATGAATGAGAGTAAAAAAGCCCCAGGAAAATCCCATTCTGTCCATTCAAAGATCAGAAAAGAGCAGCCTAGCAATAGAGAAAATATGTAGACAATAAGTGCCATACTTTAATTTTACCGCAGGAAAAGAAAGTGTGGTCTCACTCCTCAAACTCTCAGTGAAGGTGAACGGGAGCCTAGACTTTCATTCTACCAGGATATGAAGAAACATCCCTCCCCTTCCTGCCTGGGTGGTGTCAGAGATGACCAAGTGGGGACTGAAGGCTTTCCTCCCCCTGGTGGAGAGCACATGGTAAGCCTGGACTTCCACCCCGACTCAGCAGTAAAAATCTGTTCATCCTCTTCCCCGTTGGATTGGCATCAGAAAAGGCCACGTGGGAAACCTGGGCTTTCATGACTTTCCAGGATACTTGACTTCCTACCTCCTTGATGTATTCAGAAGCATGAGGGGAGCAATGTGAGGCAGCCTTGCCTCTCCCAGCCAGGGTGGCAAGAGCAGAGGACTAATGGGAGCCTGAACTCCCATCCATCCTTGCCCACCTGTAATGAGGCACCATTCTTCCTCACCAGGATGTCAACAGAAACCAAGTGGGGAACAGAGACTAACTTGAGCTGAGGTTCGGTCCAGTAACTCACATGGGTGTCCAGACTCTGTTTTTCTCTGTCCATTTATTAGCTCCACTCTGGTTGGCCCCTTCTTTGTAGACTTTCACTTTGTGAGAGTGAAATGACTATTATCAGTTCCCAGGGCAGTGCTGCTATTAGTACCCATATGCAATACCATATCTACTCTAGATATAGATATTCTATATCTAGTCAAAAAAAAGAATACTTACTTATTTAATATTTCCAACAATAATCCTACAATTGAGTCTTCTTAGAGACATATAGTCTGAATTTTGTCATATGTCCATTTGTTAACATATCGCCATAGGAAAGGAGTATGGGACTAATTTAGGACTTTGGTCACTCACTTCCTGTCTTCTTCAAATAATGTTTAGGATATTATTGCAAAAGGGAAGATGAACAGGCACTGGGGAAGCAATTAACAAAAGTTTGCAAAACATAAACTCAATGTTGGGTACACATGTATAATATCTATTATTTTGCAACATTTTTCACGTATCAACTTACCAATCCTTCAAATCAAATTTTATTAAATTATTTTACTCTTCTCAGAGACGATGTGGTATTTTATTGTATAGACATATTACATCATTTTCATGAACATGTAAGTCATTTTATGTTTTGTTTTGTTTTGGGATGGTTTTTTTTTTTTTTTTTTTTTTTTTGCTATTATAAGCAGTGATCCAATAAATATGTTTGTATGTCAATTTATTTTAAAACAATTCGTGGAGTTATAATTTCAGTAAGTTTCAAAGAAACAATAAACACTTTTATTTCTTGCCTTCAAGAACTCACTGGAGGATAAAACAATTTCAAGTATGAAAAAAATTGATAGTCACTTGACGTTACATGAACATAGCAGATGGTAAGAGTAATGTGTAATTTTAACACATTTCAGGTTTCTGTAGCATGTTAGATATTAAAACATCATATCCTTCTTCTTCCTCAACACATTCATTTTAAGCTTCTTAAATTCTCAACGACATAGTACAGTTTATAACATAAAATAGAAAAGTGAGACACTCGGCTTCATCTCCAATTTTAGTCAGATGAACACACACATAACCACTTCTTCACCATAAATACTTCCATGAGCCTGATACAGCTTACTGTTTTCTGATGCTTTTGTTCAGTGCTCCAGTTTCCTATTTTGAAATATCCTTGCTAATTTATGAGCTATCCTTAAAATGCTATGTGAGTAACAACAACAGATGCCTCAGTACACCTATTTTGTAAAGAATATCAGGCTATCCAAGACACTATTTACAACTATAGAAATTTTATTTTCATTTCCATAAGAGAATAGTGATGAGGTCTCAGTGTAAAATTTGTTTTATAATCATTAGGGGAGAAAATGAAAGATTTAGCATCTTTTTTTTTTATAATTTTCATTTTCTGATGAAAGATGTTCATTTCTGTTGATTCTTTCTGCTGATCATTTTACTCCCCTTTCCTTTATCCTTCAGCCTATGTGGTGAGTCATTCTTTTGTACCAGTTGAGGTTAAATTGTTGAAGATTTTAATTTGATTTTTCCATTTTGAACCCTAGTACCAAGAATAAGTGTGTCTTCCCTGAATACGGAATTTGTTTAAAAATGATTCATGGAGGTTGCAGTTGTTTAAAGGCTCAATATATATATTTTTTCACCTAGAAACTGACCAACGTAGCATAAATACTTTGAACATTCATTGTATCCTCTGGGTTTTAACTGGAACCACATCCATGGTCTCCTTCACCACTAGGAAAACCATTGGGATAGAAAGTCATAAATACCTTTGTCTCACTAATGAAGAAATTGAGCTGTTTCTGCCTTTCTCTGCTCGTCTCTTGTACCAATAGCACTAGACCTATATTTTAGTCACATTCTATTTTTACTGTATCTGTCTGCTGCCAATATATTATACCCTCCATGTTTGTTTGTATTGATCTCATATTTTTTATTTTGTTTTACTACTATTTTGTTCTTGAATTTCAGAACATTTTTCCCCTTTCTCATCATATCTCTCTTTCTGGAGTATGTTTTTTTTTGTTTTTGTTTTTTTTTCTTTTTAGAAAGAAATTCAGTTACTAAGGGCATATTCATGGGAAACTCCGTATTTTTAGTAATTTGAAGTTGTCTTTATTTTATCCTTATTCTTGAACAGTTTGCCTAAATTGGGCATACAATCCCGTTAGACAGTTATTTTTCTCAGCAATTTAAATATATTATTTCACTCTCTTTTGATTTTGTTGTTGCTATTGGCAAGTCAGCCAAAGAGAACAAGAAAAGGGCTGAAACCAAGTTGTCTAACCAGAATTTTCACTGGTTTACAGAGATAATATTGATAAGTGATTGTCTATACATTGTTGAACTATAGGGTGTGAGTTACGGTGTCCATATAGCATTTTACGGCTTAGCCCTAATCCCAAGTGGCTTCAAGAGATACTTATTTAGCTTAAAGGGGAGAACGTGACTGCTGTTTTATTCTAATGCTTCCCCAGACCTGATAATTTAAAGGGGTTTTCATTTCTCAGATCAAAAATATTGTCTTTCTTTTTTTCCAGTTATTTTGTGTATGTGTGTGCGTGGGGAGGGGGGTCTTTTCTTTCTGGATTATTTGAAGAGCTTTTCTACATGTTTTTTCTGCAAAGCTACCTGCAGTATGTCTAGCTATGAATTTTTATTTATTCTACTTGGGGTTTATTAACAACCCAGAATACATAGTTGCATATTTTTTCATCAGTTCTAGAACTTTCTTAGTCATAACTTGTTTTAAAAGACTCTTTTTTTCAGGGCAGTTTTAGACTAGTAGCAAAATTGAGAGGAAGGTATAGAGACTTCCCATATACTCCCTGTCCCCACACATGCATAGCTTCTCCAATTTTCAACATCCACCACCAGAGTGGTATATTTATTCCAAATGATGAACATGCTTTAGCAGATCATAATCACCCAAAGGCCATAATTTATATTAGAGTTCACTCTTGATGTTGTACATTCTCTGGGTTTGGACAAATGTATGGTGACATATAGCAACCATTACAGTACCACACACAGTATTTCACTAAAAATGCTCTGTGCTCCTCCTCCTGCCCCCACCCCTAGCAACCTGTAAATTTTTTTTACTGTCTTCAAAGTTTGTCTTTTTCAGAATGTCATATACTAGGAAGTCACAGAGTGTGTAGCCTTTTCACATTTGCTTCTTTCACTTGGTAATATGCATTTAAGTTTTCCATGTCTTTTTTTTTTATTTTTTATTTTTTATTTATTTATTTTTTTTGAGATAGAGTCTCGTTTTGTCACCCAGGCTGTGCAGTGGCCTGATCTTGTTTCACTGCAACCTCCGCCTCCTGTGTTCAAGTGATGCTCCTGTCTCAGCCTCCTGAGTAGCTAGGACTACAGGTGCGCCCCACCATGCCCAGCTAATTTTTGTATTTTTAATAGAGACGGGGTTTCATCATGTTGGCCAGGCTGGTCTTGAACTCCTGACCTCAGGTGATCCACCCGCCTCGGCCTCCTGAAATACTGGGATTACAGACGTGAGCCACTATGGCCAGCCTCCCATGTATTTTCATGGCTTGATAACTGATTTACTTTTTGTGTTAAATTATGTTTTATTTCCTGGATTTACCGGAGTTTACTGATGCATTCACTTGTTGAAAAATATCTTGGTTCTTTCCAAATTTTGGCTATTGTGAATAAAGCTGTTATAAAACATCTGTGTGAAGGTGTTTGTGTGGGCATGCTTTTAAATCCTTTGAGTAGATACCAAAGAATGAAATTTCTGGACAGTATAATTAGAAGATGTTTAGTTTTGAAAGAAACTTTCAAACTGTCTTCCAAAGAGGCTGTACCATTTTGCATTCCCACCAGCAATGAATGAGAGTTCCTGCTGTTCCACGCCCTTGCCAACATTTGGTGGTGTAAGTGTTCTGGATTTTGACCATTCTATAGGTTTGTAGTGGTATCTTATTGTTGTCCTATTTGCATTTCCGTGATGACATATGTTGTGGAACATCTTTGCATATGCTTATTTGCAATATGTATAGCTTCTTTGGTAAGATCTTTGGCCTATTTTGAGATTGAGTTGTTTTAGGAGTTCTTTGTATGTTTTGGATAGCAGTCCTTTCTCAGATATGTTTTTCTGCGAATATTTTATTCTAGTCTATAGCATGTTTTCTTATTCTTTTGACATTGTCTTTCATAAGGCAGACATTTTAAATTTTAATGAAGCTCAGTTTATCAATTATTTCATTTAGGTATGGTGTATTTTGTGTTGTCACTGGGGAAAAAAACTTTACTGCAATTGAGCATGCTCGGTTCATCTGCACGTGCTTAGATTATGTGATTTGCAACGTGGCTCTGAATGAATGGGTGCATTGTGGTTACAGTGTTGTATCTAAAAGTCATCAAAATTTGCAAGATCGTTTAGGTTTTCTCTAATGTTATCTTCTAAGAGTTTTATAATTTTAATTTTACATTTAGGTCTAGGACTCATTTTGAGCTAATTTTGCTAAGGGTATGAACTCTGTGCCTAGATTTATTTTTTTGCATTTTTTTGCATGTAGATGTTTAGTTGTTTTAACAACATTTGCTGAAAAGACTATCTTTTCTCCATTCTGCTGCCTTTGTTCCTTTCTCAAAGATCAGTTGACTGTATTTACGTGGGTCTATTTCTGAGCCCTCTGGTATATTCTGTTGATCTACTTGTGTCTTACTTCACCAACATACGCATGTTTTTGATTACTATAGCTTTTATAGTAAGTCTTGAAGTCAGGGAGTATCAGCCCTTCAACTTTGTTCTTCTTCACTACTGGGTTGACTATTCTAGGACTTTTGCCTCTCTCTGTACACTTTAGACTCAGTTTGCCACTATACATGAAATAACTTATATGATTTCGATTGGGATTGCACTTAATGTATAGATCATGTCAGGACACACAGATATCTTGACAATATTGAATCTTCCTATTCATAAACATGAAATGTCTCCCTATTTAGTTCATCTCTGAACTTATAATATTATACACAGTATTTCACTAAAAATGTTTTGTGCTCTGCCTATTTATCCCTCTGCATCCAATCTGAGTTTTATAGTTTTTCTCATACAGATCTTGTAAATATTTGTTAGATTTAGACCTGTTTCATTTTGGGGCTGCTAATATAAATGGTATTTTGTTTTTAATTTTAAATTTGTGTATTGCTAGTACTTTATATAGGAAAGTAAATGACTTTTGTATATGAACCTTGTATCCTGCAACCTTCCTATTGTTGTTTATTAGTTCTAGAAGGTATTTTTTGTTTGATGTTTTTAGATTTGCTACATAGACAATCATGGCATTTGTAAACAAAAACAGTTTTGTTTCTTCCTTCTCAATTTGTGTATCTTTTATGTCCATTGCTTGGCTTGTTGTACTAGCTGTGGGCTATCATTTTTAAAAAATATTACCTCACTTCATTAATCATTAATCCTATTCTATCCTAGAACTTAGATAATATATTAATACTTATTAAAATGAGTTACTGTATTTTCCTCTTTTTATAAAAATTGTCAGACATTTCTTCAGACCTATCTTACAGTTCACTAATATGTCCTTTAGTTGTGATAAATGTGTTAGTTAATCTACCTAATCCATTTTATGATGTTAAATTTCAACAAATTGTATTCACTTTTTGCATATATCCTTTTTCAATTTTAAAACTCTGTCCTTCTTATACATTCACTTGATACTATTTTAATAACCTTAAACATACTAAAAAAGGTATGTTCTTTTGTTTCTCGTTAAACCAGTATTTGGTTCTAATTTTGCTGTTGTTTTGTCTTTTGACCTTTGATCACTGTTTACTTGCATATCCTGCATTTTTTTTTTTTTTCAATTGTCAGTACATGTTCTGTGGAAACTGTAGCTATGGACTTCTTATTCTTTTTTGTTTGTTTGCTTTTTCTGAGATGGAGTCTTGCCCTGTCACCCAGGCTGGAGTGCAAGGGCATGATCTTGGCTCCCTGCAACCTCCACCTCCCAAGTTCAAACGATAAATGATTCTCCTGCTTCAGTCTCCCAAGTAGCTGGAATTACAGGCGCCTACCACCAAGCCCAACTATTTTTGGTATTTTTAGTAGAGATGGCGTTTCACCATGTTGGCGAGGTTGGTCTTGAACTCCTGACCTCGTGATCCACCCTCCTCGGCCTCTCGAAGTGCTGGGATTACAGGAATGAGCCACCGTGCCTGGCCACCATGGACCTTCTTTGGAATATTGAAGGCATGCTTCTCCATAGAATACAGGCATATACTCTTGACATGCAAGTGTGTTTTTTTGACCTAATATAGATTTTTAACAATGAGTTGTTATAAATATTGCTTCCATCCCTTAGTAGCTGTGTGACTTTTGGTAAGATACTGAACTTCTTCGAATCGTAAGTTTTGTATTCAAAAATTGATAATTATATTACTTAGCTAATAAGTTGTTGTAAAGTCATATAGTATATAATATTAACTCTGAATTTTCCAACTTGACAGAAATAATTAGTAATTCTAAAAATCGCCTCAAGCAATGTGTCATTATTTTCAAAATTAGGAATATAAAATGTATTTGTAATGTACAAATTGAACTGAAATTTCAATCAAAATAAAACAATAACGCTGATAAGGTAATTCCAAAGATTTTAAAAATGTGTTTGTTTCTACCTGTAGTACTTGTTTATCTTTCCCTTGTCTTTGAAGTACATAATGGGGGGAAAAACAAGAGAATACCTTCATTTCCCAATGGCCCCTGGCATATACACACTATATACACTAATGGTTATGAAGAGATGGTAGAATATTTGCTGTTTTCTGCTTTAGGTTGTTTCTGTCCAGACTAATCTTTTAGAGACTATTTGTTTTCTCTTTGGTGATTTCATCTTGTCTTCTCTTGTTCTTCCCAGGTTCACAGAAAATAGAAATTCTTTACATAGTCTTCTGATCAATAGAATCAAAGCCCTTTCTCTGTAAATACTGGCTAGAGAGTTGCTAACTTCCATAATGGAGAAATGGAACAATCAGTTTCTTTCTCCAGTAAAACCACAAAAATCATGGTTTTAAAAGGTAATTTTACTTAGAAAATAAGGTAAGTAAAATAAAGAAAATATGATGCTTCCATATAGGGTGGATAGAATGAAAAAAAAAAAAAAAGAGAACGTATTTTGCTGATACCACTTCTGCCACCAACAGCAACTCATCCCCAGATACATAACAGTGATTTTCAGATGACTGGTACATGTCATGATATATGCAGTATCATGTTACCTGGATGGCAACAACAGGATCTCTCATCTTCCTTTAATCATTTTATTTCACCTGGTCTGTTCATCAATGAACAAATTTATAATATTCACTCTTCTCCCACTTGTGCCATGATCCAAATGTCAGTTTTGCATTTAACTATAAGGGTTCCGTCTTTGTTTTGTGGAAAGTGCTTTAAAAAAATGTCCTGAGGCTGGACGCAGTGGCTCACATCTGTAATCCCAGCACTTTGGGAGGCCATGGCAAGTGGATCACCTGAAGTCAGGAGTTCAAGACCAGCCTGACCAACATGGTGAAACCCCGTCTCTACTGAAAATACAAAAAAATTAGCTGGGCATGGTGGCAGGTGCCTGTAATCCCAGCTCCTCGGGAGGCTGAGGCAGGATAATTGCTTGAACCTGGGAGGTAGAGGTTGCAGTGAGCCAAGATCTCGCCACTGCACCACAGCCTGGGTGACAGAGCAAGACTCCATCTCAAAAAAAAAAAAAGAAGAAGAAGAAAGGAGACAGTGGTTTCAACCTAATTTCAGAAGCATCAGCATCAAGTAATCTACTTAGATTGATCTAATAAAAACCTTTTTGAAAGAGGCTCAAATTAAAATAAAAACAAAAGATTTGTTTTTTAGGATGTATAGATGTAGTTGTGAACCTAAAATATTTGCTTTGAAAGTAGCAATTCACTTTCCATGGAGTCCATACATCTGTTAATAGCTCAGTAATATTTGCTTTGAGTGTCTGGTCTATAAAATCAAATTAGTCTAATCAGAATATATGACAATAGAAACAGTCTCTAATGCCTTTAAATAAATAAATGCTAGCATGCAAATATTGTTACACATTATTCAAAAAGTAAATTTTGAAACTTAAAAAATCTACAAGATTTAAAAAAAGTTTGTAATCTTGTCTTTAAGAAAAATAAGTATTTAAAATAATTATACATGACTTTATATTTACCACTGATTGTGTAATAAATACTAAAGGATTATATACTTACAAGTTTAAAATGCTTTTTCTGGATTGTTAATGATTTTCATATCATCTATACCTTTCTGTTTCTGCAAAATATTTATAATTATTATATATTATGATTATAATAAACACAACTTTTATTTTAGATCAAATAGAAAAGGCAAGGAAGATATCCGTTAGAGAAAAAATGAATAAGAGAGCGGACACATATTTTATTTATTTTTTGCTTCAGCTTTGCAAGAGATAAAGGAAATTGAGTGAAATAACTGATTTTTTTATTCCGTTAGGAAGTTGAATGTTGCTCAGCGGTTAAGCAAAATTATGAAGCTGGGTGGAGATATTCTGAACTGCTGTGTCAGAAGAACGCCTCTTGTAGGCCATTTATTTAGCCTGTATGTTGAAATAAAAGAATTAGAGATACTTACAAAAGGTGCTACCTTATCCAAATAAATGAAATCTGCTTATTAATTTAAGTATCTAAGCAACTGTTTCTCTGGGATCTGAAAGGAGGAATCAATATATGATATAGTCTTTTAAAATTTTATTATCTAAATAGAGAGGATGGGCTTAACATATTTGAAATGATTTTAGAACAGACTAAGTCAAGTTCTTTTAATTAAGCATGGAACGGTTTACTATAGCCTGCTGGGGAATTAGGAATTCAAATAATAAAATAAAACTACTGCTGTTTTGAAGGGATTATCAAGAAAGCTTTTATAAAAGGTCTTAAAATGAGATTGGAAGCAAAGTTTTGGATTAATGCAAAGGTAGAAGGGCAATTCTTGAAAATAATTCAGAATAGTTCAGAAAGTAGCAGGTAAGAATCAGGAATTTTCTTTAGTCTTAAATTGGAGTGAAGAGAGAGAGGTGCTCATTAGAGTAGAGTCACAGCATCTGTGCATTTTTTTGACCTTATAAATTAACTGTTCACTCTTCTTAGCAAAACGTAACTAATCTTTTTTTTTTTTTTTTCTTTTGAGACAGAGTGTTGCTCTGTTGCCCAGGCTGGAATGCAGTGGCACGATCTTGACTCACTGCAACCTCCACCTCCTGGGTTCAAATGATTCTCCTGCCTCAGCCTCCTGAGTAGCTGGGACTACAGGCCAGTGCCACCACACCCAGCTAATTTTTGTATTTATAGTAGAGATGGGGTTTCACCATGTTGGCCAGGCTGGTCTCAAACTCCTGACCTCATGATCTGCTTCCCTTGGCATCCCAAAATGCTGGAATTATAGGGGTGAGGCACCGTGCTCGGCAACATAACTAATCTTTAAGGGCATAGGAGGGGAGGTAAGTATATATTCTGGATTGACTCACTCATCCACTCCAACTTTCTTCTAGTTTATCTTTCAGTACTCAGAGAGGTAAGGAACATTGATTGCAGCCAGGCTACAATCCTATTTATATTTCACCATCAGAAGCGATCTGTGAACTTTGAAAAGCTGAAGTGAATGATAAGATAGTGGTCACAATTTTGCTGCTTTTAGCTTTTCTCCTATCCAGCACAGTCTTAAAAACATTTATCTCGCTCTCTCTTTTGCTTTTTCTGCAGAAACTATAGAGGATTTCTTGTGTGGAGTCCTCAGCTGTGTGACTGCTGAGATTTAAGACATGGGACATCACGACTTCTTGGTGGCAGCCTCATGATTCCGAGATCACAGCACACGGATGTGGTACAGCCAGCAGAGGTGGTGGTGTCTTCTCGAATTCCTGACCTTCTTTCCATGGCAGAAGAAGCAACCCTTTTGCTAATTGAGGTCTGTGGTGGTGTTCCTGGAATCTCCATCTCTAACCTATTTACCTAATCCTTCCAAAGATCTTATATGGAATCTTTTCATGTTTAAATTATTTAGAATGTTTTGTGGTATCTGTAAACACTGAACAATGCTTCCCACAATAAAATCAGCAGTATGGAAAGAAAGAAAGCAGATGGCTAAATAGTTTCTAACATAATTGCTAAAAACACAGTTTGTATGTGGGCTTGGTTAAGGATCTGTTAAGCTGCAGCTAGATGCTTTGGCACTTATGTCTTGTCCACATCGTAACAATATACTCGTTGATTACTTAGATTTATAGCTACTTAATAGAGCTTGTTGGAACAACTCGTCTGGGCAGGAGAAATTTCTTTTTAGTCCTCTTTTATTTCACATTCCAATCTATATACAGTCATACTTCGTTTTATTATGTATGGCAGATACTGCATTGTTTACAAATTGAAGATTTGTGGCGACCCTGCAACAAGCAAATCTACCAAAGCCACTTTTCAGCAGCATCTGCTCACTTCCTGTCTCTGTGTCAATTATGGAAATTCTCACAATATGCCACCACACCTGGCTAATCTTCATATTTTTTGTGGAGACACAGTTTCGCCATGTTGCCCAGGCCAGTCTGGAACTCCTGAGTTCAAGTGATCCACCTGCCTCGGCTTCCCAAAGTGCTGGGATGACAGGTGTGAGCCACCGCGCCTGGCCTGTAACCTTTGATGTTACTTTTGTAACTGTCTTGAAGTGCCACAAAGTGTGTCAATATAAAACAATGTACTTAATTAATGTGTGTGTTACGACTGTTCTACCAACCAGTTATTCCCCCATCTCCCTCCATCTCCCGGGACCCCTCTATTTCGTGAGCAAGAGCAATATTGAAATTAGGCCAGTTAATATAGCCCTACAATAGCCTCTAGTGTTCAAGTGAAAGGAAGAGTCACACATATCTCACTCTAGATCAAAAGCTAGAAATGATCAAACTTAGTTAGGAAGGCATGCCAAAAACTGCAATAGGCTGAAAGCTAGGCCCCTTGACACCAAACAGTTAGCCAAGTTGTGGGTGCAAAGGAGAAATTCTTGAAGGAAAGTAAAAGTGCTACTCTAGTGAACACATGAATGATACGAATAAAAGAGGACTAAAAAGAAATGTCTCTTGCCCAGACGAGTTGTTCCAATAAGCTATATTATTAAGTAGCTATAAATCTAAGTAATCAATGAGTATATTGCTACTCTAGTGAACACATGAATGATACAAAAGTGAAACCGCCTGATTGTTGACATGGATAAAGTTTTAGTGGTCTGGATAGATCAAACCATCCACAACATTCCCTTAAGCCAGAGACTAATTTAGAGCAAGGCTCTAACAATTCTGTTCCTCAGTTCTTCAATTCTATGAAGGCTGAGAAAGATAAAGAAGCTACAGAAGAATAGTTTGAATATTATATTCCAATAATTAACAGCAGAGGTTGATATTAATATCTCTGAATATTAATAGCAGAGGTTCGTTCATGAAGTTTAAGGAAAGAAAATGTTTCCATAACCATAAAAGTACAAGGTGAAGCAGTTAGTACTGATGTAGAAGCTACAGCAAGTTATCCTGAAGATCTAGCTAAGATAATTGATGAAGGTGGTAACACTAAACAACAGATTTTCAGTATAGATAAAATAGCCTTCTATTGGAAGAAGATGCCATCTAGGACTTTCACAGATGAAGAGGAGAAGTCAATGTCCAGCTTCAAAGCTTCAAAGGACAGGCTGACCCTCTTGTTAGGGGTCAAGGCAGCTGGTAATGTTAAGTTAAAGTAAATGCTCATTTAACATTCCAGAAATCCTAGGACCCTTAAGAATCGTGCTAAATTTATTCTGCCTGTGCTCTATAAATGAAACAACAAAGACTGGATGACAGTACATCTGTTTATAGCAGTTTTGACAGTAAAACGCTATCAAACAGCATTGCATGTTACAGAGAAATCTTTCGCTAAATAATCAACTGATATGGCAAACTTCATTGTTTTATTTTAAGAAATTGTCTCAACCAACCCTGCCTTCAGCAACCATTATCCTGACCCATCACCATTCATCAACATTATAACAAGATCCTCCACCAGCAAAGAGATTATGGCTGGCTAAAGGCTCTGGTGATTATTAACATTTTTAGCAACAAAGCATTTTTTAATTAAGGTATGTATACATTTTAGACATAATGCTATTGCACACAATAGTCAACACCATAGTGTAAACATAACTTTTATATGCACTGGAAAACAACAAAATATTTGTAACTTGTTTTATTGTGGTATTTGCTTTATTTCAGTGGTCTGAAATGAAACACAAAATGTCTCTAAGGCATGCCTGTATTTGATTGTTATCTTAAAAGGTAGAAATATTTAAATATTCAAATATAAAGAAATAATTGTTATTTCTTATTTATTTTCCATTTTTGCTAGATTAGCTTCACCTTTGGCAAAATAACTCTTAGTTTTCTCATCTCTGAGATGAAAGTAAAAGCTCAAACCAACTTCATTGGGTTATCATGAGGAATAAACAAATTAATGGATTGGGAATTAATGATTGAATGAAACAATTCACATGATTCAGAAAAGCTGCTATACTAATAGTTATTGTTTATTACAGAGAACAGATGTAGAGATTAGAATCGGCAAAAGGAAAAGGCCCATGGGGTGAAGGCCAGGAGAAACCAAGCTACAAGCTTTTCTCTCCAGTGGAGTCCCATGGGGATGCACATATCTCTCCCAGCAGCAATGTGGGACAACACATGCAAAGTATTGGCCATCAGGGAAGCTCCCCCCAGCTTTGGTCACCAGGGTTTTTACTGGTTGTCAGTCATGCACACATTCAGTGTTTCTGTGACTGACTTCACCCACCAGACTGTAGCTCAAGAGCAAAATCAGGTATTCACTATAAATCATACTGTTAGGATAAACTTATGTGGTCAAATTGCCATAGCATGGCCCAAGGCCTCGGGCTTATGGAAATATTATCAGGCAGGATATTCCAGGAGCTCAGACATTGTCTCCAGGAGATGACTAGGACAGGGGAGGTAGGAGGTTGTAGCAACTTGCTAAAATAGGAGACATTTCACAAGAAAAAATCAGTTGTAGAAAATCCTCATTCAACAAAGGGTCACTGTATTCTTGGGCATAAAACCTTGACTGCACATATTTCCAGCTGTGCTTACATTAAAAATTCCCTAAGGGATTTGTTGGGAGTAACAAGAGAAAAATGATCAGTCTAAATCTACAGAGTGACTGCAGAGGCATGGGTTAGTACATATGAATACTGAATATGCAAATCAATAAAGCAAACAAATGTATTCTTGAGGCAAAAAATGCAATGCAGTGAAAAATAATTAAGGTTAACTTCATCAGGAAGCATTAAACATAACATGTATTCTTACTCACATACTTTAGGAAAATGAGAAGAAAAGCTTTAATTTATTGATGTATTTCACTCAAATATTCATTGCTACTGAAGACCTATCATTCACTCATTTATTCATCCATTCATTTAATCAACATATATGGAATATCCAATATGTGGTAGGTACTTTTCTAGGCTTTGTACCCAATGAGCAGAGTAGCTTAAAAGCCTGCTCTCATGCAACTTACTTTGTACTAAAGGAAACAGCAATAAATAAACACATAAAATCGTTTCAAGTGATGTTAAATGGTACTAAGAAAATAAACAATAATCGAAGCAATAAAGCCTTAGGCTTTATAGAAGCAGTTGAACTTTGTCATTTTAATTACATATCCGGAAGCCTTAAGGAGAAGTTGAAATACTGTTAATTCCTATAAAAACATATGTATGAGGATATTGTATTAATTTCCAAATGTGCTGTAACAAACTACTGTAAACTTGGTTGCTAAAAACAGCACATATTTATTATCATATAGTTTTGGAAGTAAAAAATCTGAAATGGGTCTCATTGGACTAAATCAAGGTATAGCAGGGCTGTGTTCCTTCTGGATTGTTCCTTCTAGGGGAAAATAAATTTTTCGTACTTTTTCCAACTTCTAAAGGCTGCCTACTTTACTTGGCTTGTGGCTTCTTTCCATCATCAAACCCAGCAATAGCTAGTAAAGTCTTTCTCATGCTGTATCACTCTTAGCAGTGACTGTTGTCTCTCCCTCTTCCACCTTTTTCTAGCCCTTGGATTACTTTGGGCACACATAGATAATAATCTAGTATAATCTTCCTATTTTAAAGTTAACTGATTAGCCACCTTAAATCCATCTGCAGTCTTAAATCCCCTTTGCCATACATCAGAACATATTTATAGTTTCTGAAAATGTGGATATGGGCATCTTTGTGGAAGCCATTCTTCCGCCTACAACAATGAGCTGCACTTACCTGAATGCAAAAGGAGCGCTCTCTCTCTATAAAACCCACAGGCTACATTTGTTTGAGTGTTCCCTCTCTATTTTATTATGTCAAATTCGATATTTAAAAACCTAAAATTAACATCTCTTGGTCTTACAGATATTTTCTAGTGTGCAAAATGTCTTTCTCAATATTGAAAATCCATATAAGTACATGGACAATGTCACATACCCGTGTGGATTTGCGAAATATTCCCTAATTTAGAGGGTCAGTAAAAAAATCAAAATAGAGTTTGCAAAACCGTTGTTTATTTCATGCAAGGAATTAATTATGCAAAACATTGTTATATATGATTCTGATCATAGGTAAAGACAGAAAATATGTTCTAAAATTGTGATATAGTGAAAGAAGCTGAGGGAAAAGGCAGGCAGTAAAAGCTGCTCCAACTGGAATTAGATATTCTACACAATACCACTGAAGTGGCACGGTAGTGCAGGCTAGCCAAATTTGATTAACAATTCTCCTTTTATATCTAGGGTCAGGCATGAATAGATATGGTATTCTGCCATCTTTATTATTTGTCTGTTAACCACAATAACAGTTTTCACTCAGTTTTCTTGTAATGCTTTGTTTTCTTCTTCTTGCTAGTTGAAATACAAAATTTGTATAGTATGCTACTCACCTCCTCTTTATGGGAAGGACCCAAATATTACTTATCACACCAAATAATTGAGTAAAACCAAGATCCATCTGGGAAATTTCCAATGTTTAAGGATAACTAGAAAAGGTGCATGGAGAACATGAAATAATGTAATTAGAGAATACCAAGGGCAAATCATTTTAAAATGGAGACCAAGTCCTCAGTGATCTCACTTCCCTATTACTATCTGTAAATGCTCATGATGTTTATTATGGGATGCAGTTTATTTATAGTGATGGGGTTGGGAGAGATTGTTGGATTTATTTAGGGTGCTAGAGGTACACATATTTCAGTGGCTAGCCCTGGAGACACAGGCAAAAAAATGATTAAGCAAATTTAACATCTTCAGATATCTTCCTGTCACTTAAGAGACAATGTCCAGAAAATCTATTTTCTTCCAATTGGAGCCACCCTCAATATGTATCTTGTTTTTTAATAAAAAAGGATTGTGAAAGGTTGTAAGTATCAAAATGTATCCTTTTGAACTAAGGTGATATTATGCATAGCCTACTCCCCCAAGTGACAAGAGTCATGGTAGCAATCCAGTCTCAGAAGAAATTGAGACCAGGACCATCTTCTCATATTGCCAGAGGACTCCAGATTTCCCTGGATAGTCAATGATTGTAGCGTCAGAGGTATTGCTATGGACAACGTTACAACTAACTAGTGAAATGGGAAAAGTTCCCTTGTCCCCCTCACAGGACTTGCGATGGGGGTGTGGCTCACTTCTTCAGCGCCCCGCTGCTGGGACTTCCAGGGGAGCGTATGGATGGGCAGGCTGTGGGGCTCCGACCCCAAGGCAGTGTCTAGGGGTGAATGTTTAAGCCTCCTGAAGCCCCAGTGGTCATGTGTTACAGGGCGCTCTTTTAGTTTGCCTATAGGTGGCTTGTGTTAGCTCAATTCAACTCTCTTATTGTTGCAACGACAGAGGACTCTCTGTATTCTGGGTTCTTGCCTTGGCCTACTGGAAGAATCGGATCACACCTGCGCTTGGAGAATGAGTGCAAAGTTTTATTGAGTGGAAGTAGCTTTCAGCAGATGGGGCACCTAGAAGGGAGATGGCTTCCCCCTGAAGTCGGCCGTTGGTACCCCAGACTCTTCCTTGGCTACCCTGGCCAAACTCCATGTTGTTCTGCCAGTCGGTGGCCTGCCGGTGTGCCCTGCCTGTCGGTGCATTCCTCTAGAAGTGCAGTGGCCTGTGTGTTCCTCCGCTGATGTGCTTCTCTCCACGTCCAGCTGCATCTGTGCCTTCTTTCGCGGATCCGCTCTTCTTGACGTCCAGCCTCTTGTGTGTCTGCCCGCTAAGGTCTCAAGTTTTTGTTTGTTTGTTTGTTTTTGTTTTGAGACAGAGTTTCACTCTTGTTGCCCAGGCTGGAGTGCAATGGTGCATTCCTGGCTCACTGCAACTTCTGCCTCTCGGGTTCAAGAGATTCCCCCGCCTCTGCCTCACGAGTAGCTGGGATTACAGACATGCACCACCACGCCTGGCTATTTTTTTTTTTTTTTAGAGACAGGGATTCACCATGTCACCATGTTGGCCAGTCTGGTCTCGAACTCATGACCTCACATAATCCACCCGCCTCAGCCTCCCAAAGTGCTGATATCACAGGCATGAGCCACTGTGTCCGGCAGGTCTCAAGTTTTTGTAGGTCCAGGCTAAGGTGGTCTTGGAAAATGCAACATTGGGGCTCCAAAGCAGGAGTGCCTGTCCTCACCTGGGTCCATGGGGTGGAGCCCTAGCCAGGGACCACACTCCCCTCTACACAGTACTTTCCTTTCCCCCTTCCATATCATTTAAAGGAACCATACTCTTCCCTTCCCAGAACTCTGGTATCACTAGGATCCATTTTCCCGGAGCCGTGACTATGGAGTCCAAAAGAACATAACTTAAGACAAATTTCATTTGTCTGAAAGAATCTTTGGAGGTTTTCATGGCTCATGTGATGCATTCTATGTCACTGAAACCAGAAAACATTCTGGTCTTTGTTTAACTCAAAATACATGAATTTGTAATATTTTACGAACTCTAAAATTATAGTTGTGCTTTAAGTTCCTTTCCATTTATTGTATCTCTTGTGTAAACACACCTCCGTGACAGCCTGGATCCTTGGGGTGGGAGTGGGAAAATAATATAATAGAAAACTTACTAAGGAGGTCTGTGTTTAATTGCAATATATGTGGTTTATTCTGAAAGAACTTGGAGTTTTCTTTATTATTCTAAATAGTCCAAGACCAGACTGCTTGAATGCCCTAGTCCAAATGGCAAATGTCTCTCTTTCTAGAGTTTATACACAGAACAGGAAAAAACAATCATTCTTCATCTCCCTTCTTACTCTTGTTTACAAAAGGCTTTAACTAGGTCTTATGTCTGGGGATTCCTTTAAAAGTATTATTCTAGTTCAGCTAGCTGAGAATGAATAGAACAAAGAGAAGTCAAAGAGAAGTTTCCTGAAGTCACTTGTAATGCCATTTTAATAGCATACATAAAGAACCATTCTGGCTAAAATATCCTGGGGGGCTTGACCACTAACATCATGGAGGAATGAAGGTTGAACAAGCACAATCACTGGACCAGGGTGAGAAGAACAAGATACCAGCAAAGTTCCTGCTACTCATTACGCTTGGCCATAGGCAGTACCTTCTGTCAGGAACTGAGATTTTTTTCTGTCCATAAATACAGATTTGAAAGCTCAGAAGTTGTGTCTGGAGTTGGTTCCTTCCAGTGAGTTTGTGGTCTCTCTGACTTCAAGAATGGAGCCGTGGACATTCACGGTGAGTGTTACAGCTCTTAAAGATGGCACAGACCCAAAGAGTGAGCAGCAGCAACATTTATTGTGAAGAGTGAAAAAACAAAGCTTCCACAGCCTGGAAGGGGACTGAGGGGGTTGCTACTGCTGGCTGGGGTGGCCAGCTTTTATTCCCTTATTTGTCCCCTCCCATGTTCCATTTTTGTCCTATTAGAGTGCCCTTTTTTCAACCCTCTGTCCAATTGGCTGCTTTTAAGATCCTACTGATGGGTGCGTTTTACAGAGCGCTGATTGGTGCATTTTACAATCCCCTTGCTAGCTACAGAGCACTGATTGGTGCGTTTTACAATCCTAGCTGCAGAGTGCTGATTGGTGCATTTTACAATCCCCTTGTAAGGAAGAAAAGTTCTCCAAGTCCCCACTCGACCCAGGAAGTCCAGCTGACTTCACCTCGCAAAGCGACCTTCATCTTCACTGAAGGCTTAGGAAAAGAGGTAGAGCATTATACTGACCTATTTTACAAATTAAGCTTCCTCTTGAGAGTTCTTTTAGAGAAAAGATTGAATCCTAGATTTTATCTGATGTGCCTGAGAAGTCTTTTGTTTTATGAAATGGAATTTTACTTATGAGTTTAATTCATTTACTGACTCTCATTCATCAAATATTTATTGAAAATATAGTCTGTGGCAATTAATGTTTGGCAATCAATGGATACATAAAGGTTCTCTTCCACCTGGGTACTGTGTGGATTTAATTAAGTTCTTATTTTCTTGTAATCTCAGGTATTCCTGAAATTGGAATGTTACAAACTATTGATAAGAGAGAAATTTTGAATGTGAAAGGAGAGCTATATTTATTTGTGGGTAGATTAAATGATATTCTATGTGGTATGATTCAAGTAGCATAAAAAATCGTCCTGAAATATTCTACCACTACCCTTTTTCTAATTCCTAAAAATTCATAATTAATAAGTCATGAACTTATTAATTATGCACCTTCTAAAAAAGGAAAAGCATTTGTAGAAATGGAAATTCTTTAAAAAAAGGAAAAATATAAAGTCATTAATGTTCAGCAATAAACATTCAATGCACATTAAATATAGACCTATTTGGGGTTAGCCTTAGTTTATTTTTTAATACAGCAACGGAGAATTCTAAAGGAAAGGAATTGTTCAATGAAGTGGAAGTACCTATGAATCTATTAATTTAATGCCTTGATACATTTTATAGAACATACTATACTGGCATTGTGGTCTTTGAGCAGTATCCCTTTTCCCTTGCCAGATTTTAAATAAAATGAGAAATAAGACAAAATATAAGATAAGTGGCAGATGTAAATATCACCATTTTGATTAATAAAAATCAAGTTAAACAATTTAGTTTTGTGTAAAAACAAATAGGCCTGTTAATTAAATCCCCAAATTAGGCAAACTTACCTATCATACTATGATAGTGTTGGGCTAAAGCAGCCTCTCATGTGTTCAAAGACAGACCAGGTAGGAGTGAAGCTGTGGTAGAAAGGGAAAGAGCACCTAATCTCTGTGGGCAGCCACTCATGTCCATATAAGAAAAAAAGTGGGGGAGAGAAATTTAAGCATGTTCCGTTTATTCTTTCCAAATGTATCAACCAGATAAGTCATTCCACTTCTTCTGAGGGAGCGAGGAAAGAGACGAAGTTCAGAAATGTACCAACTGACTACCTTGACCTAGACATAGGCATCAGAATGGTTGCACTCAGCAATAAAGACTGAACTGGGAATAGAAAGATGAACAAGGCAGTGCACTTCCCTTCAAAGAGCTTACAGAGTCACAACCAGCAGGTAAAACAGAACACATCTCAGCTTAGAATCTTAGACGCTCACCTGTGAAACAAGAACACTAATACCAACCTCAAATATTTGTTGTTTGAATTCAGTGAGATTTTGTGTATAAAGTATGTACCATCATATCTAGCTCAAGAAATAATTTAATAGATGTTTGTTTCTCATCTCTGCTTTTCACATTCAGATTGCCTCTACATTGTGCGGAATGAAATAGGTTCTATGTTTTTAAGATATTCTAGACCTCTAAGAATTCTTTAACAAATGGAAGATCAAAGTTATAAGCATTTTCTTTAGGGACTGTGAGTCAGAAGATAGACATTTGATAGCATTAAACATTAAAGAAACAGAAATAAAGTAAGTTAGCCTTTACCTGCCTCTGATGATAAAGACTGCTGTAGTAAATATTGGTTAAACAAAAACCACATAAAGTAATATAACTTTATTTCTTGCAGCCTTCAGCAACTAAATACTCAAAAAGTGTAATCAAATTCTTGAAAGACAGAATCTGTCAATCTAAAATTTTGTGAAAAGATAAGCTGTTTTTCAAGAATGAGGACAAACTAAAGGCATGATTAAACAGAAGAAACTTGGACTGTTTAACAACCATAGATCCTCATTTAAGAACTTTCAAGCAGAAGAGAAATCACATTAGAATGAAAGTTTGAGTTGCAAAGAGTAAAATGTATATAGGCATTGGTAAATATGGGATACATATGAACAAACAGTATTTGTTTATATGCATCCCATATTTGTTCACATGTATCCCATATTTACAGTACAATAAATACAAAATACAATATTTATTGTGTTTTACAAATAATGTTTGTAAAATAGTATTACATAATGCTTAATTAATCTTGTAAAAGTAAAGTTTTGGCAAAAAAATAACATAAGTTGTTAGGCTGGCAGAGTCAAACATGTAAACATATTTGAGTGGAAGGTAGATACTGATTGACTTTAGAACTTGTGAAATGTACATGTATATTTATTGAAGTTAAACATTTAAAATGGGATCTATATTTAGAAACATCTAAGTTAGTAGAGGATAAAAATTGAGACAAAATTTAAAAACGTAATTTATTGAAAAAAAGGCAAGAATGAAGGGTGTATTATAAAGTAGAACAACAACAACAACAACAACAACAAAAACCACCAAAGATGTGAGAAACATCTCAGCTTATCTATAATCCCATTAAAGACAATAAATTCACCAGGTAGATGACAAAAACTATCATCACAGTGGAATAAAGATCAAAGTTTGTGTTACTTCTAAGAGATTCACCTAAAAGCACAAGGACAAGTATTAAGGTACAAGTATAAGGAATAAATATAACAGGAAAGTAATACACAAAATAAAGTTTGAACAGTTAAAATAACATAAAAAAAGAAATCTTTACCAGACAAATGTTTGAAAGGAACATCATTAGGAATAGAGGTGGTCATAGTATGAAAAAGATCCAATTCTTGAGAGAAATAGAATAATTTTATCTTGCTTGGACCTAATAGCTCCAAACACACAAAGAATATAGTCAATAAATCTACAAAAAAGCTGCACCATTTAGTGTTATGATGGCCATAATATACTACATCACTTTCGGTTACTTATGTGCCAAGCAAATAAAAATGTAAAGATATAGAAGATCTGGTTATTTAAAAGTTTTGAGTGAACAGGTACCATCTATAAAATACTCAAGCCAGCATATATCAGCAGTCCAATTTTAAAGTAATTGCTACAAAGCATTTCATTGTGTGAATATAAGGTATTTTTTTAAATTTATTTTTTATTATTATTATGCTTTAAGTTCTAGGGTACATGTGCCCAATTCTCATTTCTGAGGCTTGACCCTTTTGACATGTCACGTCCTTATTATATTTTTCTCCATGTCAATGTAGAGGATTTTGAAGGCCTCTTGCTGCATGAGATGAAACAATAAGACCAGAGGGATTCTGTTTCTTCATTTATTTCAACACCAGCAACCCCACTGAGTTTATCACATCCTCATGGTATTTCTCAAGGGTAGAGAATGAGTTTCTTGGTATAGAATTGTTGGCATGTATTTCTTCCTCAACCATTAAAATACTCATCCTTTATAGCTTGCTAAAAAGTAAGTACGTGTAAGAAATACTGGTTGTCAATTCTTTCTAGGCTTGAGTCATTCCCTCTGAAGTCTCTTTCAGTTTGTATCTCCTAATGTTGATAGGATGCTGTGAGGGAGGCAGGAAGAAAATCCATCCATAAACATTTGCTACTAGACAATGAACCATTTCAGATGTGTTTCCCCAAAGACACACACCAGTTTTAAACATGGTATTTATGGCCACAGAAACAGCAATTGGGCATATTGTTTGTTTTTCTTCAGAGGCTACTTAGGTGCACACCGAGTTGTTGGTAATGAGTTTCATAAAATGTGGAAGTCACCTTATCCCATGCTAACAGAGCAGCGATATTGCACACTTAATCGTGCGAAGCGTTTGGAAAACAATCTTCATAAAACCAAATGTCCAACCCTAGCAGGAGGAAATGTATGGTGTTCAAATTATTTTTGTTCTTTTGTACAGAATTCTGAGGACTTCAACACTTATAGTATTTATGTTTTATTTTGTTTGCTTCTTAAGTCAGAATCAGAATAATCAGAAAAGTTTACAAACTTTTTTCTCCATCTGAAAGAAGATAATATAGTTTGAAGAAATATTATGTATTTAGTAGCGTTTTAGAAATGCATCTTTCAATTGTTCTAATTCATTGAAATCAATCATTTTTACTTGTTGAATTAGTCTCTTATAGATGAATGCAAATTAAGTGAAAATTGCACTTAAATATCAAGATTTATTTCTGTCTAAATAATATTTACATTAATTATTTTAGCTCAACATCCTAGAGTTTAAACCTTATTAATGATATGTATCTCAAGATTCAAAAAACCTTTCCTAAATTTTTATTTTAATTTCAGGTGACTTTAAACCCAAGAAAGGAAAAAATAAAAACATTGAAACTAAACCACAAGACAATATTGTCAGATACTCTTAATGCCCATATAGAGCTGACAGACTTGTGGTATTTGAGACTTGCTTTAACAGTATCTTAAATGATAATGGCATAGAACTTTATCTGCAAATTTGTGAAGACTAATTGACCCTGACAGTAATTGTCTCACTAGAGGAGAAGGAAGTCAAAACTAAAACTTCAGCCACTTAACCACCCCTTACAGCCAAATCCCTTGTTGATCAGTGTGGAAAAATAATGAGACCTGCTGTTTCCAAAGGACCGTCTTGCTATTGTCGACACTCCAAGGTTTCTCATTTGAGACTCAAATTTATTTCAGTTCCTTACATGCTCCGTGCTATTTGCCTGTATTACCATAAATTATTTCCACTAGAAATGTTGAATTGAAAAACAAAGAGCACCGGGTGTTTTTGGGCAGGAGAAATGAATCTTACCCAAAGGAAATAATGGCCTCATTCCACTCTGATGCACAGCCTTGTATGTTCAGAATCTTTGTCTACACTCCAGGTGGGGGCCGTTATATAATTGTAATATAATTGCTACAAATGATTAAACACATTGCTAATCTAAACCAAAGCAAAAGGCTTCCAGTTTTCTCATCTCAAAGCATTTAACCAACATCTTCCAGTATGAAACTTGCTTCTTTTTTGTTCAATTGGACTTGAATTCTATGCTTAGCTCTCATAAGGTTTTGTGTTCACCATTTCGTAAACATTGCATGCCTTATTCCCATCTCCAGATGCATATGCAAATGCATATGCCCCCAAACTAGTTACAGATGCATACGCTCCAAAAACCAGTTACAGTGTTAAAAGTCTTCCTGTACAATAATCTCCTGAGGTCAGTGTTGTTATTCTTATTTAATTATTCATAATAGCTACAATAAAAGGAACAAGAACAATTCCCACTATTTACTGAGAACTTGCTATATGACAGGCTCTGTGTGAAGCACTTCATATGCATCATCTTCTTGAAATCTCAGAGTGATCACACATGACAGATTCTACTGTAATTCCAATGTACAACAAAATAACCTAGCACTTATTAATTTTCTAAGGGCCATGCATCTTGTAATGGAGCAGAGAGTGAAAGAGGTTTGTCTGACTCCAAGTCTGGCATCCCTTTCTCTTCTACATATCCAGAGCTTACCTACTCTTCCAGATATGACTTGAATCTCACATTCAACTATAAAGACTTCCCTAATATTCCTTTCTTTTTCCCCTTCCTTCCTTCCTCCCTCCCTCCCTCCGTCCGTCCCTCCCTCCCTCCCTCCCTTCCTTCCTTCCTTCCTTGCTTCCTTCCTTCCTTCCTTCCTTCCTTCCTTCCTTTAATTATACTTTAAGTTCTGGGATACATGTGCAGAACATTCAGGTTTGCTACATAGGTATACACATGCCATGGTGGTTTGCTGCACCCATCAACCTGTCATCTACGTTAGGTATTTCTCCTAATGCGATCCCTCCCCTAGCCCCCAACCCCCGACAGGCCCCGGTGTATGATGTTCCCCTCCCTGTGTCCATATGTTCTCATTGTTCAACTCCCACTTATGAGTGAGAACATGTGGTGTTTTGTTTTCTGTTCCTGTATTAGTTTGCTGAGAATGATGGTTGCCAGCTTCATCCATGTCCCTGCAAAGGACATGAACTTATCCTTTTTTATGGCTGCATAGTATTCCATGGTGTATATGTGCCACAGTTTCTTTATCCAGTCTATCATTGATGGGCATTTGGGTTGGTTCCAAGTCTTTGCTAATGTGAACAGTGCTGCTGTGATGATTCCTCAAGGATCTAGAAACAGAAATACCATTTGACCCAGCAATCCCATTACTGGGTATATATAAAAGATTATAAATCTTTTTTTTTTTTTTTTTTTTTTTGAGACTCACTATGTCACTGAGGCTGGAGTGAAGCAGCACAATCTCAGCTCACTGCAACCTCCATCTCTTGAGCTCAAGGCATCCTCCCACCTCAGCCTCCCAAAGTAGCTGGGGCTACAGATGTGTGCCACTACACCCAGCTAATGTTTGTGTGTTTTGTAGAGACAGGATTTCACCATGTTGCCCAGGCTGGTCTCAAATTCCTGGGCTCATCTCCCACCTCAGCCCCCCAAAGTGCTGGGACTACAGGGGCGAGCCACCACACCAGGCCCCTTCCCTATTATTCTGAGGTGGTGTTACTTCTGTGCCTTACACAGAACATACAGCTGTTACTGTGAACGTTATTACACAGTTCTTATCTTTCAGGTTTGTTGCTGTTATTCATATTTGCCGTTCTTACATCATCAGTATTATAAAAGCGGCATCTTGGTGCTTCCTTTACAATACCTGGCTCAAGGCAGAGCGTATCATAGGTGCTCTGTTTCTATTAGTGAATTCTTTTCAGTCAAGTAAGCCACGTGGGGACAGGGAGAAGGGCTTAGTTAAGTGGAGAGCAGGCTTGTTCAGAATTCCATTCTGAGTATGTCTATTTTGGCATGTACCAAAAGAAGAGCTCTTCTCACTGTTTTGCCCTTTTCATCAGATAATTAAATAAAATATGTAGCCACTTAGCCTGATTTCCAATGCATTCTCCACTTCATTGCCTTTTAAAATCATCTTAATAAACACAAGCTGAGGTGGAAAACATTAGCAACCGCATCAGGTTATTGTTGAGACTGGAAAAAAAAAATCCCCTTCTAACAAGATACCAACTGTTCAGTTTCCTCTTTAGGCATTTTCTTTCTTGTTCCAGAAAATATACATGATGTACACTGTGGGTTGTCTTAGTTACCTTTTCCCTGTTTTTGGAAAGTGGGCACAGAGGACAGTGAGATCTAATTTTATACAATATTATTTCAATTGACGTACAAAGTAGTCAATAATAGTTAGTAATAAGGAGGATGAAATTATAATTATGATCACAAATTGTTATGAATTTTAGATGATATTCAAAATGTATTTCAAAAATAAGGAATATAAAATCGGTGAGATTAATAAACTTTTTAAAGGTGACATATGTGGCTAAAGAAAGGGTAGAGTCTGTATTTGACTCCTTGTCTCGCAAACACCTAAATCCATGATGAATTCATGGTAAAGCAAGTTATCACTGAATCTTTATTGTGGCCTAGCATCCTTCCCTTGCTTTGCTTTAGCAAAGCCCTACTTTCTTGCTTTTCTTCAGTGTTGCTTACTCAACAGGAAGAATAATAAATTGTGCGACTCTCTCTGGCATTTTTGATAGGAGAAAAGATCAATCCTTCTGCTTTCTAAATTTTAAATCATGAAGTCACCATGCTCAAACACTCCCCTCTACATTTCCACTTTGAATCAGGTCCAGCAAACAGGGCTATCATTTCTGAAGCTCATTAACCCTGCTTTGCTTTCTCACTTTATCCTACACCTTTAGTCCTTAACCATGACTACTATGGAAATGAAAGAAAATATCATCCATTCATTTTAGAACTCATAACTAGAAGTACATGAAGATTTCATTAACTATTTTTGGTTTTGAAGTTAAAGTGATTGGTTATTATATTGAAATAAAAGTATTCACTTGGGAAGTCAGGAGGCCAATATGTAATCTAGAATTGTAGTAATTTATGTACTTGATGATTTGACATATGTCCTGCATTTATCTACCACTGGCTCTAAACCAAGCCACCATCATTGCCTGTCTGCGTAACAAAGTAGCCAGCTCACTGTTGCACTTTTCCTATCCTTTCTTAACTTTGGTTTCTCCTCCACTCAGCAGCCAGATGGAACCTTTTACAATAAAAGCTAGATTAAATTCAATGTTCAACTCAAAATTTTCCCCGATTTTTTTCATGAAATAGCCCACATTCACATAATGGCCCATAAAGTCCTTCATGATCTATCCTTCCAATCTCTCTGTGATACCAACTCCTACTACTCTATCCTTTCCTTTTTTTTTTCCACTCTACTCAGAAAAACCTGGCTTCTTCACTATTCTCCAATTATGCCAGGCATGCTTCTGCTTCAGGGCCTATTTACTGTCTGTTTCCTCTGCATACGGTGCTCTTCCTCCAGATATCCACATGGCTAACTCCGTGACTCCTTTAAGTTTCTACTCAGATAACACTTCTCAGAAGGCCCACCATGATCACCGATTTAAAACTGCCAAATCAAAGCGCCCCTAATCTTTCTTATCATACTCTAAGGTTTCCATCATAACACTTATCACTTTTGTATATTATGTATTTATAATAAATTATTTGCCAGACTATAAGTTCCAGGAGGTAAAATAACTTCATCTTCTCTGTTCATTGATGTATATTGGGCATTTAGGTAAGTGCCTTATACTCGGTGTTTGCTGATTGAATGAATGAATGAGTTAAAACAAATCTTGAAGGATCTTTATCCACTTATTTAAGGTGGTCTGGCTTATAACATGGTCCATGTCACATAAAGAGAGCCTCATACTTTGATATGAAACCAGGCTACTTTAACAAAGACTACGCTGGGATCCAGGTACATAATTTCAGATACTTAATTATGCAGAAATAAACAAGTAATCATTATTATATATGAAGATAAATAAAAAGTAAAAATTTTAAAAAGTAACTTCCAATCGATTTTTCTGTGGTGCAGAAGTCAAATCGTTATTTAACAAATGACGTTTCTCATTCTTTCTTTAAAACATCTGTAATAGTACTTATTTTACAGGACAATACATCAGTTACTAATAATAGTAAATAATTAAATTTATAATGATAACTGATGTTCATTAGTGTACCAATATATCCTTATCATAATTACCATCTCTGGCTTGGATTTTTATGTAACGTCTTGCTGCTGCACAGATGGAATGGAGGAAACAACTGTCTTTGGTTGAGATTCTTGATAAAGTTTATAGTCTTTAAGCCTGGAAAAACTCCAAATCATGCAAGCATCTGCCTTTAGACAAAGTATGAATATGAAATTCATCATAGCACACACTTAGCTTTGTTTTCCAGCAAGCAATATACTGTCTTTCTGTGGCATTTGTTTAAGGTTAATGATAATGTAATATTCTCAGGTACCTATAAAATCTATACAATATGCAGCTACCATGTCTCTTTTGATATGACTTCAAACTGGTTTCTTCAAGCATTGGGTTTTTTATAATGGTGTAAGGGTGATTAAAAGCAGATGAAATTGCAATAACAACAACTAAAGGACAGAAAAGCCTAGCAACCACAAGGCAAGAGCAAGATAAAAATAAGAATACTAAAAGATAAATGCATGAATTCCTAAACACCTTCCTCCTCTTCTCTCAAGTAACACAAATGAAAGCCTTCTTACTAACAGTTTTCGGTTATCTCACTGTAGAAGGCAGTCTGCTATAGAGGGTAATTCCATCTATCTATCGTGCTGTACTTGAAACTGATAGTCCTACATGGAGTTTTTTGGATACAGATTGAAATTAACCCCTTATGGCCTTAAAGCTTGAAAGTTATATTTGTTTTATAGGAGTTCTCTCCTCAGAAAAGAACTTTCAGGCCTCCCCGCCAAAAAAATATCGGCTAGAAGTGGTGGCTTACGCCTGTAATCCCAGCACTTTGGGAGGCCAAGGCAGGTGGATCACCTGAAGTCAGGAGTTCAAGACCAGCCTGGCCAACATGGCTTAACCCCATCTCTACTGAAAAATACAAAAATTAGCTGGGCGTGGTGGCTGGCGCCTGTAATCCCAGCTACTCGGGAGGCTGAGGCAGGAGAATCGCTTGAAGTTGGGAGGCAGAGGTTGCAGTGAGTCGAGATTACGCCATTGCACTACCACCTAAAAGACAGAGCAAGACTCCATCTCAAAAAAAAAAAAAAAAGTATCAAACAACTGACTCTCACCACATCACCACATCAGACAATGACCAACCACCTTTTCATCATGATTGCTTGCTTGCCCTCCCTGCTTTTTGTTTTCTTACACATTGTTTTATTTCTTCCCTGCTATATATCCCTAGTTTTAGTCAGTCAGGGGTTTAGATTTGAGACTGAGCTCCCATCTCCTCAGCTGCAGCACCTGATTAAAGCTTCTTCCTTGGCAATATTCATTGTCTCAGTCATTGTCCTTTTGTGTGGGAGGCAGCAGAACCCAGACCGAGCCCCTGGTGTCTTGGTAACATAGACAAGTGATGCTCTACACTTCAAACAACCAAAAACCAATGTGAGGACATTGAAAAAAAGTCTTATTTTTATCCTCACATCTTTGTTGTTATAAATAGGAGAAAAACTTACAGTATAAAAAAAGAAGATATGAAAACATAAGCAAGGCAATTTATTTGTTGGTCCAAAAATACAGACACAACATGAAAATACTTTACAGTAGACTGGTATTTGCAGAACCCATAAGCCCTGATATAAGCAAATGCTCTCCAGAGAAACTCACCTTCAACCTCGTTATGAAGAAGTCTCACAAGTAATTTCTGGGAAAAAACCAAACATATGCGTCACAATGAAAAATAACCAAGCACGTACTGAAAAGGTACCATAATTAAGAAATTACTAAAATAACTGTATTAGTATTCTATTGTTATTGTAACTAATTACCCCAAATGTAGTGACTTAAAACAACCCACATTTATCATCTTATAATTATAGAGGTTAGGAATTCCAAAAATAAAGGGGTCAGCAGGGCTGCATTTCTTCAAGAGGTTCTAGTGGAAAATCTGTTTTCTTGCCTTTTCCATATTGGAGGCGGGATGAATTTATTAGATCATGACCTCTTTCTCATTTCCTGTAATCTTTACTCCCATGATGATACTTTCTTTTCTGAATGTGATGCTACTGCCCTCCTGTGATAAGGACCCTTGACATTACCTTGGGCCTACCTGTATAATTCAAGATTATGTCTTCATCTCAAATTATTTATTTATTTATTTATTTATTTATTTATTTATTTATTTTGAGACGGAGTCTCGCTTTGTCACCCAGGCTGGAGTGCAGCGGCACGATCTCGGCTCACTGCAACCTCCGTCTCCTGGGTTCACAACATTCTCCTGCCTCAGCCTTCGAGTAGCTGGGACTACAGGCCCCCGCCACAATGCCCAGCTAATTTTTTTGTATTTTTGGTAGAGATAGGGTTTCACCGTGTTAGCCAGGATGCTCTCGATCTCCTGACCTTGTGATCCACCCGTCTCGGCCTCCCAAAGTGCTGGGATTACAGGCTTGAGCCAACGTGCCCGGCCAAATATAAGAATTATTAAAGTATCTATTATAAAATAATTATAATTTATGTTTGAAGCATTAGAAGACTGGAAAAAATGCATGTATGGAACAAGAAACTGTAAACATTACCTAGCATATTTGCAAAAGTATCAAATGAAATGTAAACTCAGAAAGTTACATGAAGAAACAACACTAAATAGTTGAGTATAATAGCACATATCAGAATATACAGTTAGTAAAATTATTTCAGAATACATTTTTCAAAAATACATGGAAAAATGTTCCATTTTCTCTTCTAGATGAAATTATCACAGAAGTTCATTTAAAAATACTCTTTAAATTCTGCATATACATTTATGTACTTCTCCGTATGTATGAAATGTTTAAAAATATCAGTAAAGTTTTGGGCAGTTGGACACAATGAAAGATAAACTTGAATAATTAAGTGGAAGTCTCAAGGACATTAAAAAATAAAAGTACGTGTTATGAAAGGAACTTAACGTGGTATAGAATATATATCGAGGAGATTCAATGTCTGGTCATAGTAGTTTGTGAAGGAATAAACAGATTGAATATAGGGGATTAATTTTTCTAGAAATTAGCAAATATTAACTCAACTAGAAAATATGGGTCAATTTCACCCAAATACAGCTATAAATTTATTATAATTTCAGGTGTAAAACTATTTTAAGTAAAGTTATTGCAGAGTGAAAAAGAATAAATTTCAGAAAGCAATACAAATGAGATTTAGCATACTCTAAAGGTCACGCTAATTATCTGTGGGTACAGAATCGACTGTTCTATAATTACTGTTAAGACAATTAGGTTTTAAAATGAAAGAGCTTTTAGAGTTTCTATCTTACCCAAATTATAATCTAGTTCAAGTCAAAACATAAGTGTAAATCAACAATAATTCTTATAAAAGCATAATAAAAATAAAGGAGAAGATGTTCTTAATCTTAGTGTAGCTTATCTTGACAACACAAGATAAAGATATACTTATTCTTAAAGATATCTCTTCTAGATTTGATAACATCAAACATTAAAAACTTATTTGGAAGAAGTGATTATAAATTATATAATTCAGCAAATATTTATAAGCCCCTAACATGTACTAACTGTTCAAAAATTTTGGGATATATGAGGAACAAAACAAACAAATATTTGCTCTTATTAATTTTAAATTTACCAGAAAAACAAGAAATAAAAACATGAAAATAAATAAATGATATATTATTTTAGAAGGTTTTAAGTGCTATAAAAAAAAAAGGCAGAGTAAAGATGATCTGGCCTGGCTCTTGCGGCAGTGGGATTGTGCTGAAATTAAATAAAGTGGTTAGTGTAGGCCTCATTCAGAAGGTGATATGTGACAAAGACTTGGAGAGAGTGAGGAATGAGAATCCAGAGAAAAGCATTCTAGGCAAAGAGAACAGTCAGTGCAAATTCTTAATGTTTAGAGAACATCTAAGAGACTGAGTGCCTGAAGCAGAACAAATACGGGAGAAAAAGTGGAAAAGTGAATAAAATTAAATGAAATGAAGGGACAAATGATTTGTCAGGAGAAAATATTTACAACATTTATAAGAAAAGTGTTTATATCTCTAAAAGGAGTTCCATTGCCTGAATAAGAAAATAACAGACATCCCAGAAGAATATTGAACAATGCATACGAATAAGCACATCACTGAAGAAGCAAACTGCCCATTAAGTCTTCGATCTCTCTGGTGGTAAGAATGATCAGGGAAATAATAAGGTAAATACAAATAATTAATTACTTCCCATGTTTTTTAGTTTTCAGTATACAAGTTTTGTCCTTACTTTATTGAACATATAACTAAGTATTCTGGGTTTTTAATGCTATTATAAATGCAATTGTTTTCTTAATTTCAGTTTTTATAATGCTCATAACAAAGTACGTATGTTTATATGTGTATACACACATGTATAAAATTAGGTAATTGAAAATATAAGAAGTTCTATTTTTTCTTTTCCTATTTGGATACTTTCTCTTTCTTATTCTCGCCTACTTGCCCTGACCAGCACCCCCAGTACAACGTTAGAAGTGGCAAGAATGAATATCCTTATGATTTTCATGATCTTAGGAGAAAAGAATTGTCTTTCACCATGAGGTATGATGGTAGTTGTGGAATGTTTTGCAAATCCCTTTTAGCAGGGTGAGGCTTCTATTCCTAGTTTTATTTGTTTGTTTGGTATTGTATTTCTGTCAAATATTTTTTCTGGATTTATTGAGATGAGCATATAGTTTTTCTTTATTCTATTGACATGGCATATCACATAAATTAACTTTTGGATGTTAAACTGACCTTACATTTTGATAGAGATTGCATTAAATCTGTAGGTCACTTTGTGTACTATTGAAATTTTAACAATGCTAAGCCCTAATCCAGAATGTGAGATATTTTTTCATTTATTGATGTCTTCCTTAATTTTATTGGTTAATGTTTTATAATTTTCATTGTACAAGTCTTTTACTTCCTTGGTTTGGTTAATTCTTAAGTATTTTATAATTTGTAGTGGTATTGCAAATGAAAATATTTTCTTAATTTTTAGATGGTTTATTATCCGTATATAAAAATGCAACTGATTTTGTGTTTGAACTTTATATCTTGATTCTTTGCTAAATTCATTTAAATTCTAAGAGTATTTTGTGTATATATTTATATAGAATTTTTGGAGTTTTCTACATATGAAGTCACATCATCTACAAACAGAAATAATTTTATTTCTTCTTTTCTGATTGAATTTTTCAATTTATTTTTCTTGTTTAAGTTCTCTGACTAGGACTTCCAGTACTATGTTAAATAGAAGTGAGAAATATTCCCATTCATAAGCACAAACTAGAAAATGTTGATCTCATAGAAATAAAAAGTATAACAAAGAGTATTGTAAGCTGAAAATAATAGAGGAAATGGAGAAACAGGGAGAGATTTCTTAAGGAATACAAAATTACAGCTAGATAGGAGAAATAAGTTGTAGTGTTCTTTATCACTGCATGATGACTATAGTTGACAATAATATATCTTATAGTTTAAAATAGCCAGAAGGAGGTTATTTGATGTTCCCACCACAAATGATATATGTTTGAGATAATGAATATGGTGATTACTCTCATCCAATGACTACACATTGTATGTATCAAAACGTCCCTCTGTACACCATAAATATGTACAATTATTGTGTATCAATTTATAAAAAGAAAAACCTCTAAAGAATCAATCAATAAGTACTTTTTTGGTTTTCTTTTCTCTTCTTTCCTTTTTTTTTTTTTTTTTTTTTTTTGAGACAGAGTCTCGCTCTGTACCCCAGGACCCCAGGCTAGAGTGCAGTGGTGTGATTTCAGCTCACTGCAACCTCCATCTCCCGGGTCCCGGTTCAAGCATTTTCCTGCCTCAGCCTCCCAAAGTGCTGGGATTACAGGCATGAGCCACCACGCATGGCCCACTTTTTTGGTTTTCTAAGGAGAAAAAAATATTCTTGGTCTTAAAGGGAAAGCTTTCAATTTTTTATTAATACTAGTAATATGATGTTTGTCGTGGGGTTTTTATATATGGCTTTTATTATGTTGAGGTAATTGCTTTCTATTTCTACTTTGTCTTTTTTCAGTCATGAAATAAATTTGAATTATGTCAAATGCTTTTTCTGCATCAATTGAGATAATCATAGTATTTTCTCTTTCATTTCCTTAATGTGGTATATTTCATTGATTGATTTGTATACTTTGAACCTTGCTTTCCAAGTGAGTAATTTTTTAATATGCTGTTGAATTCAGTTTTCTAGTATACTGTTGAAAATATTTGCATCTATGTTTATTAGTGATTTTGGTCTGTAATTTTCTCTTCTTCAATTGTGTTTTTCTGGTTTTGGCATCAGGGTAATACTTGTCTCATGAAGTGAGTTAGGAAGTGCTCTCTCCTCTTCAATATTTTTTGGAAAACTTTGAAAAAAAATTGCCATTAATTACTCTTTAAAGATTAGGCAGAATTCACCAGTGAGGCCTTCAGATCCAGGGATTTACTTTGTTGGGTGTTTTTTATTATTTATTTTATTTTCTTACTCATTATATAGTTCTATTTAAATTTTCTATTTCTTCATGGTTTAGTCTTGGTAGCCTTCAAGTTTATGAGGATTTCATGTAGTTATCCAATTGTTGGCATGCAACTGCTCATAGTACTGTCTTATAATCCTTTCATTTCTATAAAATCAGTAGTGATGTCTTTCATTTTTTATTTTTGTAATTTGAGTCTTTTCTGCCCCGCTTTTTCTCTTTTTTTTATTTAGGTAAAGGTTTGTCAAACTTGATCTGTCCAAAGAGCCAACTTTTAGTTTTGTTGCATTTCTCTATTATTATTTTATTCTCTATCCCATTTATCTTTGCTGTTCTATTATTTCCTTCCTTCTGCTACCTTTGTGTTTAATTTGTTTCTTTTTCTAGTACCTTAAGTTGTAAAGTTAATCTGCTGATTTAAAACATTTTTGATTAACTTTTTAATGCGTTATAGCTATAAATTTTCTTCTTAATGTGGCCTTCACTATGCCCCATAAATGTTGGTATATTATGTTTTTATTTTCATTTATCTTAAATGTTTTTCAATTTTCCTTGTGATTTCTTTTTTAATTCATTTGTTATTTGAGTGTGTTTTGTAATTTCCACAAATTTATAAATTTTCTTGTTTTCCTTCTGCTACTGATTTCTAACTTCATCTGTCATGGTAAGAGATGAATTTTTGTTTGATAGCTATCTTTTCACAGCTACTGATACTTCATTTGTAGGCCCCCACACAGTCTATCTTGGAAAATGTTCCATGTGCTCTTGAGAAGAATTAGTCTTCTGTTGTTGAGTAGACTGTTCTGTATGTCTGTTAAAACTACTCGGTTTATTGTGTTCTTTAAGACCTCTATTTTCTTACTTATTTTGAGACTAAATGTTCTATACATGATAGAGAGTAGGATATTGAAATCTCCAACTATTATTGTAGAACTGTTTATTTCTCCCTTTAAATCTGTCAATTTTTTCTTTATATGTTTTGATGGCCTGTTATTATTTTGTAATCTCTATTGACTTGTCCTCAAGACAATGACTATTTCTGCCAGCTCAAATCTGTTGAGATCTATTTTGGTTATTCTACCTTTTAACTGGAGAATTTTCATTTGTTTTTATTTAAATAGTGTATATTACTTTATCATATTCTTGATGCGTTATTTCCATTAGTTTTTTTTAACGTGTTTATATTATGTACCTTTTCAAAGTCGGCTTCTATTGACTGTTTTCCCTGTGTATGTATTACATTCACATTCTTTGCATGTCTCCTAACTTTTTATTGAAAACAGCTTATTTTAGATAGTATAACAAATCTGAATATAGATCTGCTAGAGGAAGGAGTAATTGTTATTTGACTGTTTTTCGATGATTTAGTAACATGGCTGTAATCCATTACTTTTCAGCACGCAGTCTCTTATGTGTCTGGTCAGATTTTCTTTCTTTTTTTTTTTTTTTCTGGTTTATTTGTTTTAATCTTATAGCTTGGCGACTTATAGCTCAGTCCTAGTCAACATAAGCCACTTATTAGTCAATTGTTATGATTAAACTCTCTCAGCCGGTAAGATCTTTCCTCTCTCTGTTGATATGTTGAATACATATGTAGCTTACAGACTACTACTACTGTTCAGTGTGTTTACATGGGTTTTTTTGTTTGTTTTTTGTTTGAATCTGAATTCAGCTTGGGACCAAGACCTTGGAGGTTACTCTTCTTATTGCTGTTTTGAGGGCACAGCATTGGGCATGCATACTCTTTCAGATTACCAGTAGTGGCTATGATTTATTTCTAAACATAGTTTCCTAGGAGTCACACTTGTGTCAGAGAAGATCGCCAGTGAGTGTTTGGTAAGAAGTTGAATTTAAGTATTTGTGCCATTAGGGGTGTGTCCTTTAAACTGGTCTGTGTGTGGTTTTGAAAACACCTTCAAGTCTGTCCATATCCTGTTCTGATTACTTCTGAGTGAGCAAAGCTCATTGTATATGGATAATCTTCTTGACTCCTGGGGTTCAGTATGATTCCAGGAGTACTCTTCTTAGATATCTCTTTCCCTTGTTCTCTCTATTAAAGCTCTGAATATTTCCCTCTGTTGCATCATGTTTTGTATCATGGAGCTTCTAGTCTCTCATAATTTCTCACCACTAAGATATTCATTATTTCAGATACTTCTCTTAGTTACAGAGTTCCCCATGCTTTTTAACAACAACAATAACAATAACAATAATAATAATAAAGATCCTCAGGCAGCATTGCAGAGCTCCATAGATGAAAGCTGGGCTTGGGGAGGGGATCAGAAAAGGGAGCCCTGTGTTTTTGGCTATACCAACCTGCAATATAGTTTTTTGCATGCTGGGCTGAAGGGGGCAGAAAGGAAGTGGGTCATGACCCAAATACTATAGAATCTCACTGTTCTTACTGAGACTTAGTAGATTTTTCCAGTGAATGTTTCTTCAATTCCTGTATGCTCTTAGACAATTTCCCTAGACTATAATTTTTTTATGGTTTTCAACAATAAAATTTTTGTTTTGCTAAGAAAAGGTTACTCCTAGCTCTTGACTCTGCCACTCCTATATAAGTATTTGCATATGCAAGTCATGCAGAGAAATAGTGTGTGTGCACCTACATACATTTACGATTGAATAGAAAAAAAGCTGGCACACTAAGCACACTAATGGTAGCTAAATAGAACCTTGGGTATGGTTGGCTAAGTGCAGACTAGTTTTTATTTTATCTTAATTCTATTGATACAGTGCTGTCACTCTCCTGCTTTCTATGCCTCATTAAATTCTTGCCACTCAAAATATTAAATACTTAAATGTTGCCATTCTAGGTCCTTTCTAGTCTGTTTCCAAGATTTTTGTCCAACATGTCCTTACTGTCCTTTCCTCCTGTTAAAATTTGACTTACTACCCAAGGCCCTTATGAAACATTACCTTTCTCAAGATTTATTTCTTGATCAAGCCTCTGTGTCCCACCTTCCCTTTTATATAACTTTATGGGGTACATGGTTTAGTTAGCTTAATCCTTTTCTGCTAGATTGTGAATGCCTCACGGGCGGAAAGTATGTCTTATTCTTTTTATTCTTCGCCTAGTGCTTTACAAATCAACTGTCACATAGTAGGAACTCAATGAAAATTAATCGGTCTCAAATAATTGTATTCCACCATAATATCTGGCAGCAGAAATCTCTTGCTTAAGGCTGTAGTTATGTGCATTCAACATTAAGTGTAAATAGAAATATGTACTCTGTTAGGAAATTAGTGGAAATATATTGCCTTGAATACTTGAACTTACAGGGCACAAAGCATATGCAACTGAGGGTGTGAAAAAAATATGAAATTCTGACTCTCAGAAAAGGGAAGGTGATGAAAGTTGATTTTTTTCTGAGTATTTGCTTTGCTCCAGGCAGTATGTTAATCCCCTTGCATACTTTGAACTCATCTGTTTATTTTTTACAATAATCCTGAGACTTAGGCATTATTCACACTTCATAGAATGAGAATTTGAGACCTAGAGCTGTTAAATGACTTATCGAATGTTACAAAACCAGTAGCTGGTGGAGCCAAGACTCAAACCCAGGTGTGATCCAAATCTTGACTTTCTTGAATTTAATTTGTCATTGTAATAAAACTATTTAAAATTAATTATCTTGTAACTGGCAGTGATCTTTAACTTCTGTTTTCCCTGTTTGGGGTCATCTTAAAAATCAGTGGTATATTGGACTGACTGGATCTTTCTGTCTCATTAGATATTGTCACATAAGCATAGACAAGATCATGGGTGAGACTTATAACACCTATTGCTGTAGGCAAGACCAGAAAGCCTTCCTGGCATTTCCTGCAGAAACAGCCTTTCAGATGTCTTCTTGGTGGGAGACAAAGGGCATTGCCAACTAGCTAATAGGCAGACCTATCTTTTAAAAAGAATACTGGATAATGCTCTGAAAGCAGAAAACATTTATCCTTAGTTGCATGGTAAGGTCGGCATGTTGTCTCTGAATTTTCCCCTTCCTTCCCTCTCTCCGCAATAACAGATGGATACAACTATTTGGATAATGCCTCATCTTAGTGAAGTTCCTTAATTAAACTGGATACTCTGAAAAAACACAGTGTTTTGCAGGTGGTGACACATGCATCAACATGTTACAAAAATTCCGTGTGTAAGTGAACATTACTTATTTGCTTTCAGCAAATAATTTGAATTCAGCCTAATAGATCGTTGGTTTGAATCAATATGGTTTGTTTCTTAGTGTGGTATAATACATAGGCAGTGTATCTCTGTGTTCTATAATGACATATTTCTAGAGCAAGGATGTGTTCTATAAATGAACTTCTTCATCGAACTTATATAGGACAGTTTTACATACATCTGGCTGCTTCAGAAAGAGCCAAGGAGTTCACCTGATCATTGGGGCTCTTCCTAAGACACCTCAAGGGAGAGTTCTTTAATATGTGGCTTCCTGACACTCCCATGGCCAACAAATCAGGCCAACAAATCAGGCCATACCACCACAGGCAGCACAGTTTTAACAGCATGGGCCTTGGAACCAGACAAACCTAGACTGGAATCTTGTAATCACCTACTGCTAACAGCATAACCTTGGATACGTTACAATCCTATCTAGATTTTAGTGTCCTCATTAGTAAAATGGGATTAGTAACACCTAACTCCCTGGTTTGTTGTAAGAGTTAAGTAAAATGATTAGGGAAAAAATAATAATAAACCATTAATTGAGATGCTATATAAAGTGCTGTATTGAGATGAATTTATTTAAAAAACTCTTGAACTCAGCACAGGAAAGAATTCTGATGGATTGGTTGATGTTTCTGACAGCATAGGATAGGGAATGGCAGAGTGTAATTTGCAATCTCGTATTTCTCACTTTCAAATCTTACAATGTCATTGTCATTGGTTTCTTTGAACTCTGGCTTGAGAAAAAAGGAGAACATAGTTCTACTGATGGAGAATGATTCTATTTACAGAGGTTAGATTTTTTTTTATTGTAAACTTATGGTAAAAGGAATTTAAGTTTAATGTAGGCAAGAGATTACCAGAAGGATGGGAAAAATAATCCCAAGAGAGATTTGGAATTATTTAGGAATTTTAAGAGTAAACTAACAAATACTGGCCGGGAGCAGTGGCTAACACCTATAATCCTAGCACTTTGGGAGGCTGAGGCGGGCAGATTGCCTGAGCTCAGGAGTTCATGACCATCCTGGGCAACATGGTGAAACCCTGTCTCTACTAAAAATACAAAAAATTATCTGGGTGTGGTGGTGTGCACCTGTAGTCCCACCTACTCAGGAGGCTAAGGCACGAGAATCATTTGAGCTCAGGACACAGAGGTTGCAGTGAGCCAAGATCACACCACTGTATTCCAGCTTGGGTGACAGAAAAAGAATCTGTCTCTTAAAAAAAAAAGAAAGAAATATTAATACACATCTGAAAAGTCTAAGGGAAATCAGTCTGGAATAAAAATAAATAAAGGTAAACCTCAGACTGTACGTTCAAGAAGTTGGATTAATGGACCGGGCATGGTGGCTCATGCCTGTAATCCCAGCACTTTGGGAGGCTGATGGGGGGGGATCACAAGATCAGGAGATTGAGACCATCCTGGCTAACATGGTGAAACCTCATCTCTACTAAAAGTCCAAAAAAAAAACAAAAAAACAAAACACACACACACACACACACACACACACACACACACAAAAAAAAGAAGGTGGATTAAAAGCACCCAGTATTCTTATCCTCCACAAAAGTGAACCAAAATAGTGAGTAGATAACTGAAATGCAAATACATAATGTAAGAAAGAACACTGGAATTCAACAGAGAAGTTACAGGAGACACCTAAAACAAGGAGGGAGAGGGAAACATGGCAGTCTGCTTGTCTGGGATCATGCAGTAGCCTGGAGAGGTTCTCTAGTGCAGTCAAGGATAAGTTAGTGACCCATAGAGCCTCACATTTCCACCATGGACTCTTGCATTCTGGGCATGGAAAAGCCCCTAGACCCTTGCAGTCCCTAAGACTAGCATAAGGAGTTGTATGGAGGCAGTGTGAAAACATTGCTCCAGACAGGGAGCTCACACTGCGTTGAACATATTCTGAGCTAAGCAGCTACTGACAGGCAGCATATTTAGAGCCCAGCCTCCACCAAACTGCATCCTGCCTGGAGTTGCAACAGTGCTTGCATCCCCACTTCTCTAGAGCCTTCAGAGATTCCCCACGTTCAGCTACCACCACGGCTGGATGCTGCATCCAGGGCTGAAGCATGAGCTTTTGGCAAAGACCCTGTTTCCTCAGGAATGATGTCACTTCACATTTTCATGCATTCTGAAGACAAACTCTGCAACTAGCAGTAGCCGTCACTACAAGCTGTCACATCCAGGGTTGAAATATGAGTGAAGTGCATGCTCCTCAGCTGCCTGCCTATGACTGTTGTCCCTGAAAGCACACCTCTTCTCCCCAGAAGTAAGTCTACAGTGCAGCCACTGCTGCTGCCACACTCACCCAAGCATTCTGCCGTGGGTCTTGGGTTCATTCTGCTTTTGCCTACTGCAGTCAGTGCCTATCCACATCACTGGGGTGCCAGAGGACGGGCCCACCAAGCCCTGCTTTACATTCTCATGCTATTCAAGGGCCTGGGGACTTCCCTGCCCAGTCCACTACTGTTGGCACCCAAGCATTCCTGTTAAGGGACTGAGATCAGGCCCACCCAAACTATTGCTACCATAACGGTGGGCACTCAACTGCACATGCTTCTGTGGGTCCGGAAACTGGCCAACTTTGCTCATTGCAGCCACTGCTAACACGGGTAAATACCACTTGGTTCCCAAAGGTTAGACCCCCCACTGCTATTGCCATTGACCACAACATGCAGACTTTTAGGTGTTTTATGAAACACCGTAAAACAACCACATATTTAAATTTTCATTGTTCCTGAAGGTAAAGAAATAAACAAAATAATTATAAAACGTATTTAACAAAATAATAGCAGAAAACTTTCCAAGTCTAGCAAGAGATTTAGACATTGAGATACAATAAATTCAGAAATCCCCAAACTGATACAATCAAACATGCCTTCTTCATGGTACATTATAATCAACATGTCAAAAGTGAAGACAAAGAGAGAATATAAAAACAGCAAGAGAAAAACATCTATTCCCTTAGAAGTAAACCTATTAGAATACTAGCAGATTTCTCACTGGAAACCTTACAGGCCAGGAGAGAATGGGATGACATATTCAATTTGCTGAAAGATAAAAACAGCTAATCAAGGATACTGTAGTTGGCAAAGTTATCTTTTATAAGATAAGAGAATAAAAGATAAATAAAGTCTTTCTCAGACAAGCCAAAGCTCAGGGAATTCATCAACACTAGAGTGGCCCTTAAAAATTGCTTAAGGGTTGGGCATGGTGGCTCACGCCTGTAATCCCAGCACTTTGGGAGGTGTAGGCAAGCGGATCATGAGGTCAGGACATTGAGACCATCCTGGCTAACACAGTGAAACCCAGTCTCTACTAAAAATACAAAACATTAGCTGGGCATGGTGGTGGGCACCTGTAGTCCCAGCTACTAGGGAGGCTGAGGCAGGAGAATGGCGTGAACCCAGGAGGCAGAGCTTGCCGTGAGCCAAAATCGCACCACTGCACTCCAGCCTGGGCTACAGAATGAGACTCTGTCTAAATAAATAAATAAATAAATAAATAAATAAATAGCTTAAGAGAGTACTATACCTGGAAGCAAAAGTATGCTATTTATCATCATGAAGACACATGAAAGTTCAAAACCCACTGATAGAACAAACACAAAATTAAAGAAGAGAAATAATTCAAATGTTACCACTGCAGAAAAAGAAAAAAAAAAAACAAAAACAAAATGACAAACAATAAGAGGGAAAGAAAAGAAAAGAACAAAGGATATACAAAACAATGAGAAATCAATCAGGAACAACCCTCACATATCAATAATAACATTAAATGTAAATGGATAAAACTTTCCACTTAAAAGATGTAGACTGACTGAATGGATTAAAAACAACAACAACAGGAACAACAAACCAGGCCCAGCTATATGCTGTCTATGCTGTCTAAAAGAAACTAATCTCACTGGTAAAAACAATTTTAGACTGAAAGTAAAAATTGGGGAATTGTATCTGTGCAAATGGAAGCCATAATTGAGTAGGAGTGGCTATAGTTACATCAGATAAAACAGAATTTAAGTCAGAAGAAGTAAAAAGAGACAAAGAGGGTCATATAATGCTAAGGGGATAAATTCAGCAAGAGATTATGACAATTCTAAACATATATGCAGTGAACACAGAGCACACAACTATGTAAATCAAATATTATTACAGCTAAAAGGAGAGATAGACTCCATTACAATAATAGTTGGGGACTTCAACACCCTACTCTCAGCATCAGACAGATCATCCAGACAGACAATTAACAGAGACACATTGGATTTAAACTGCAATTAAACCAAATGGACCTAGCAGACATTTACAGAACATTTCATCCCACAGCTGCAGATTGGACACTCTTATCAGCTCATGAAACATTCTCCATGGTAGACCACATATTAGGACATAAAACAAATTTAAAGAAATTTTTAAAAATCAAAATTATATGAAATATCTTCTAAGACAACTGTAAAATTTAAAAGGAATTAATACCAAGAGGTACATGGGAAAGAGTACAAATACATGGAAATTAAACATCATGCTAAATTAACTCCGGGATGACCATTGGGTCAAGGAAGTAATCAAGGAGGAAAGTTTTTTAAAAAGTCTTGAAACAAATGGAAACAGATATACAACATAACAAACCTCTGGAATATAGCAAAATCAGTGCTATGAAGGAACTTTATATCAATAAATGCCTACATCAAAGTAGTAGAAAGATTCAAAATAAAAATATTAATGATGCACCTCAAGGAACTAGAATAAACTGAACTCTAAATTAGTAGAAGAAAATAAGTAATAAGTACTGAAGCAGAACTGAACAAAATAAAGACCAAAAAAAATACAAAGGCTCAACAAAATGAAAACTTGGTTTATTGAAAAGATAAACAAAATCAATAATAAACACCTGGCTAGACAAACCAAAAGAAAACAGAGAGCTTAAACTCAGTCTGAAGTGAAAAACAAGACCCAACAACTCACGCCACAGAATGGGCTGGCAAAATTGTGTGGGTGAATGGTTAGGGATAAGGAACGTTTGATTAATGAGTACAAGCATACAGTTAGATAGAAGAAATAAGTTCTAATGCTTGATAGCAGAATAGACTGACTATACTTAACAACAGTGTATTGCATATTTCAAAACAGAAGAGAGGACTTGAAATGTTCCCAACACATAGTAGTGATAAATACTGGAGGTGATGGATACCCCAAGGACCCTGACTTGATCCTTATACAGTCTATGCATGTAACAAAATATCACACATACCAAGAAATAGGTGAAAAACATTTGTCAATAAAAAAATAGAGCTATGGAAGAAGAGGCAGATCAAGATAACTGAATAGAAGCCTCCAGCAATTATCCCCCCTCAACAAGAATACCAAATTGAACAACTGTTCACACACAAAAAAGGTGAATGATTACAATGGAGTGATCACAGTACTTGGTTTTAACATCACAGTACTTGGTTTTAACATAATGTTTAGGAAAGAGGTACTAAACAGGGTGAGAAACACAGTCTTGCTTTGCTTAAATCATCCCTCATCCATACCTTGGCAGCAGTCTCATGGTGTAAAGAACGTATCTGTGTGCTTGTGTTTGCGAGAGAGAGAATGCAGTGATTGTGGCACTTCGCATTGGAACTTAGTTCTGCTCTGTCACAGCAGAAAGCAAACAAGGCAGAACTCAAGTGACACCCATGGAAGGAGCATTTAGACCAGCCTAGCCAGAGACAAATTGTCCATCCCAGTAGGTGGAATCTGATTTCCAGCAAGCCCCATGACTGTGTGCTAAAGTGCTATAAGTTTCTAAATAAACTCGAAAAGCAGTCTATACCACAAGGACTGCAATTCCTGGGCAAGCCCAGGTGCTGTGCTGAGCTCAAAGCTGGTACATGAAACCTAGTGAGACACTAGGTGTTGCAGCCAAAGGAGGGCTTGCATCAATCCTACACCAGCCTCAGGCAGCACAGCTTGCAGCTGTGGAAGGGGCTCCTTCCTTCCACTGTAGAGAAGAGACGGGAGAATAAAGAGGGATTTGGCTTGAAACTTTGTTAGCAGTCCAGCCACAGTAGAATAGGGTACTTGCAGAGTCCTGTAGCCTCCATTACAGGCCATAGCTCATGGATGACATTTCTAGACACACCTGGGCCAGAAGGAAGTCTGCTGCCTTGAAGGGAAGGACAATATTCTGGTAGGATTTATCACCTTCTGACTAAAGAGCCCTTGGGCCCTAAATAATCAGCAGTGGTAGCCAGGTAGTAATGGCCATGAGCTTTGGGTGAAACTCAGAGCTGTACTGGCTTCAGGTGTGACCAGGCGCATTTCCAGCTGTAGTGGCTATGGGGAGAGTCTCCTACTTGAGGATCAGAGAGAGAAGAGTAAAGAGACTTTGTTTTGTAGCTTAGGCACTAGCTTCACCACAGTGGAGTAAAGCGCCAATGGGGCTCCTATGGTCCCACTTCCAGGGCTTGGATTTTGGATGAAATTTCTGGACCTTCCCTTAGCCAGAGGGGTCCCACTGTCTTGAATGAAGAGATTCAGGCCTGACAACATTCACCACAAGCTGATGGTAGAGTTCCTGGGCCTTGAGTGAATAATGCAGGTAGCCAGGCAGTATTCACCATGGAGTAGGGTGGTGGTGGCCATGGAGAGAGACATCTCTACTTAAGGAAAGGGAAGGGAAGAGTAGGAAAGACATTGCCTTGTGCTTCAGTTTCAGCTCAGCTGCAGTAGAATAGAGCACCAGGTACATTCCTAAGGCTCCAGACTCCAGGTCCTGACTCCTGGACAACACCTTTGAACCTGCACAGGGCCAAAGGGAATTCACCATCTTGAATGGAAGGACACATATCTGGCTGTATTTATCTCCCGATGATTATAGAACCTTGGGTCTTGAGTGAACATAGGTGATAGCTAGGCAGTGTACACTGTGGACCTTGGGCAAGACATGTGGTGTGCTAGTTTCAGGTCTGACCTATCACAGCACCAGTGATGGTGGCCACAGAGATGCTTGTTTCACCTCTTACCCAGCTCCAGGTAGCTCATTACATATAGAGAAAGACTCCATTTGTTTGGGGAAAGTAGGGAAAAAGAATAAGAGTCTCTGCCTTGTAATATGGAATTTTCCTGCATGTTCCTTAGAACACCAAGGCAGTATGTCTATGAACCTGCAAGAGCTACATTACTGGGCTTGGGATCCCTTCTAATGCACATATAGCTGCAGTGACCAAATACTTAGATCACAACACCTAAGTCTCTGCAAATACTTAGAAAGCATTCCCAAGAAGTACAAATACAAGTTAGCCCAGACTGCAAAGAATACAATAAATACCTAACTCTTCAATGCCAAGACGTAGATGAACATCCACAAGCATCAGTGCCATTCAGTAAAACATGACCTCACCAAACAAACTAAACAAAGCACCAGTGACAGAGATAGGACCTTTCAGACAGAGACTTAAAGTCTTTAAGTATTTTAAAATAGCTGTTTTGAGGAAGCTCAGTGAAATTAAGGATTAAACATACAAGGAATCCAGAATTTTATCAGAAAAATTTATTGAAGAGATTGAAATAATTATAAGAAATGAAACAAAAATTCTGGAGCTGAAAAATTAAATTGACATACCCAAGAATGTATCAGAGTCTCTTAAGAGCAGAACTGATTAAGCAGAAGAAATAATTAGTGAACTTGAAGACAAGCTATTTGAAAATGCACAGTAGACAAAAACAAAAGAAAAATACAAAAAAGACAGAAGGATGCCTACAAGGTCTAGAAAATAGAATCAAAAAGAGCAGATCTGAGCGTTATTGGTCTAAGGAGAGATAGAGAGAGATCAGGGTAGGAAGTTTATTCAAAAGGATAATAACAGATAACTTTCTAAACCTAGAGAAAGATATCAATATACAATTACAAGAAGGAGGTTATAGAACACCAAGCAGATATAATCCAAATAAAAGCACCTCTAGATATTTAATAATAGAACTCCAATAGGTCAAGGATAAAGAAAGGATTCTAAAAGCAGCAAGAGAAAGAAAACAAATAACATACAAAGGAGCTCCAATATGTGTAGCAGCAGGCTTTTCAGTGGAAACTTTACAGGTCAGAATAGAGTAGCATGACATATTTAAACAGCTGAAATTAAAAGAAAAACCTTTATAGTAGGAAGGTACATTCAGTGAAACTATCTTCAAACATAAAAGAAAAATAAAGACTTTCACAGACAAATAAAAATTGAAGGCATTTGTCAACACCAGACCTGTCCAACAAGAAATGCTAAAGAGAGCTCTTCAATCTTTAAGAAAAGGAAAATAATCAGTAATAAGAAATCATCTGAAGGTACAAAACTCAAATGGTAATACTAAATGCACAAACAAACAGGATATTACCATACTGTATTTGTAGTGTGTAAACTATGCATATCTTGAGTAGAAAGACTAAAACATGAAACTGCAAAAATAATAAAAACAAAACTTTTCAAGATAGAGTGTAATAAAAATAGTTAAAAAAACAAAAAGTTAAAAAGTGAAAGATGAAGTTAAAGTGTAAAGCTTTCATTGCTTTTCTTTTGATTTGTTTGCTACGTTGTTTGATTGTTTATGCAATCACTGTAAACTTGTTGTCAGTTTAAAGTAATGGGCTTCAAGCTATTATTTGCAAGCCTCATGGCAATGCCAAATCAAAGCACGTACAACAAATACATACAAAATAGAAAGAAACAAATTAAAATATACCACCTGAGATAATTCTCTTTACTAAAAGGAAGACAGGAAGACAGAAAAGAAGAGAGAGAACACACCACAAAACAACTAGAAAATGAATAACAAAATGACAAGAGTAAGTCCTTACTTATTATAATAAATGTAAATGGATTAAACTCTCCAATCAAGACATAGAGTGGCTTAATGGATAAAAAAGAAAACCCAATGATCTGTTGCCTACAAGATACATTTTATATATAAAGACACATGTAGACTGAAAATAAAGGGATGGAAAAAGATATTTTACTGAAATGCAAACCAGAAAAGAGAAGGAGTAGATATATCAGACAACATGTATTTCAAGATAAAACTCTAAATAGCGACAAAGAAGGTCATTACATAATGATAAAGGAGCAAATTAAGTAATAGGACATAACAATTGTAATTATATATGCACCCAACACTGGATCACCCATATATATAAAGCAAATATCATTAGCACTAAGGAGAGAAATAGATCCCAATACAACAATAGCTGGAAATTTCAAGACTCAGCTCTCAGCATTGAATAGATCATGCAGACAGAAAATCAACTTAGAAACATCTGACTTAATCTGCACAATAGACCAGATGGAATTGGTAGATATTAACAGAACATTTCATCCAACGGCTCTGGAATACACATTCTTCTCTTCATGACAAAGATCATTCTCAAGGATAGACCATATGTTAGGCCACAAAACATATCTTAGAAAATTCAAAAAAAAAAAAGGAAATAATATCAAGTATCTTCTTGGAAAACAATGAAATAAAAATAGAAATCATAGCAAGATGAATGTAGAAAACTATACAAAACATGGAAATTAAACAATATGCTCTTGAATGACCAGTGGGTCAATGGAGAAATTAAGAAGAAAAGTTATAAATTTATTGAAACAGCTGATAATGGAATCACAATATATGTAAACCTATGAGATACAATGAAAGCAGTACTAAGAGGGAAATTTGTGTCAATAAGCACCCACATCAAAAAAGTAGAAACACTTCAAATAAATAATCTAATAATGTGTCTTAAAGACCTAAAAAAGCAAGAGCAAATCAAATCCAAAATAAGGAGCAGAAATAAATAAAATTGAAAGGAATAAAACAATACAAAAGATCAATGAAAAAATATTTCTTTGAAAGATAAGCAAAATCAATGAAATTTTACACAGATGATATGATTTGGCTCTGTGTCCCCACCCAAATCTCATGTTGAATTGTAATTCCCAGTGTTGGAGAAGGAACCTGATGGGAGGTGATTGGAACATGAGGGCAGATTTTCCCCTTGCTGTTCTTCTTACAGTGAGTGAGTTCTCATGAGATCTGATATTTTAAAAGTGTGTGGCATGTCCTCCTTTGCTCTCTCTCCTGCCTCCATGTGAAAATATGCTTGCTTCCCCTTTACCCTTCTGCAATAATTGTGTGTTTCCTGAGGCCTCCCAGCCATGCTTCCTGTACAGCCTGAAGAACTGTGAGTCAATTAAACCTCTTTTCTTCATAAATTACCTAGTCTCAGGTAGTTCTTTACAGCAGTGTGAGAATGAACTAACACATTAAACTAAGGAAAGAAAAGAGAACATCCAAATAATATCAGAGATAAAATGCAGATATTAAAACTGCAGATACTGCAGAATTTCAAGGATCATTAGAGGCTACTATGAGCAACTATATGCCAATAAATTGGAAAACCTAAAAGAAATAGATAAATTACTAGACACATACAACCTACCAAGATTGAACCATGAAGAAATTCAAAACATGAATGGACCAATAACAAGTAATAAGATTGAAGTTGTAATAAAAAACCTCTTAGCAAAGGAAAGCCTAGGACCTACTACCTTTACTCCTGAATTTTAGCAAACATTTAAGGAACTAACACCAATTCTAGTCAAACTATTCCACAAAATAAAGGAGGATATAATACTTTGAGCACATTCTACAAGGCCATTATTACCCTGATACCAAAGTCGAAGATGCAGCAAAAAGAAAAAAAAAAAAGAAATGAAATTACAGCCCAATATGCCTGATTAACATTGATGCAAAAATCCTCAATGAAATCCTGCAAACAGAATTTTTAACAACACATTAAAAAGATCATTCATTATGACCATATAGGGTTTATCTCAGTGATACAATGATGGTTCAACATACACAAATCAATGAATGTATTACACCATATCAAGAACATAAAGGACAAAAACCACAAGACAATTTCAACTGATGCTCAGAGAGCATTTGATAAAATTCAGCATCCCTTCATGATAAAAACCTTCAAAAACTAGGTATAGAAGGAACATACCTCAATATAATAAAAGCCATATATGACAGACACACAACTGATATCATACTGAATGGGGAGAAACTGAACCCCTTTCCTCTGAGATATGGAACAGGACAAAATGTCTGCTTTCACCACTGTTATTCAACATAGGACTGGAAGTTCTAGCTAGACAATTAGACAAGAGGATGAAATAAAGGGTATACAAACTGGAAAGGAAGAAGTCAAATTATCCTTGTTTGAAGATAATATGATCTTATATTTAGAAAAACTGAAATACTCCACAAAAAAACTATTATTAATGATAAACAAATTCAGTTCATGTCAGGATAGAAAATTTACATTAAAAAGTCAGTAGCATTTCTATATGCCAACAGTGAACAATCTGAAAAAGAAATCAAGAAAGTAATTCCATTTACAATAGCTAAAAATAAAACAATCTACCTAGGAATAAACCTAAGGAAAGAAGTAAAAATCTCAAGAATATGAAGTATAATACACTGATGGATGAAATTGAAGAGGACAGGCAAAAATGGAAAGATATTCTGTGTTCATTGATTGGAAGAATCAATATTTTTAAGATGTTCATACTACCCAAAGCGGTCTACAGATTCAATGAAATCCCTATTAAAAACCAGTAATATTCTTCATAGAAATATAAAAAATAATCATAATTTTTGTGTGGAATAACAAAAGATCCAGCATAGCAAAATCTATTCTGAGCAAAAAGAACAAAATGTTAAAAAAAATTACATTAATTGATTTCAGATTATACTACAGAGCTATAATAAGCAAAATGCTATGACATTATTATAAAAACAGACATACAGACATGGAACAAAAATACTACAGTGAATTCATTTCAATGAATTCATTTTCAATGAAGGTGCCCAAGAGATGCATTGGGGAAAGGATATATTCTTTAATAAATGGTGCTAAGAAAACTGGATATCCATACACAGAATAATGAAACTTGACTCCTATCTCTCACCATATGTAAAAATCAAACCAACATCAATTAGAGACTTAAATCTAAGATCTCAAGCTATGAAACTAATAAAAGAAAACATTCAGAAAACTCTCTAGGCCACTGGTTTGGGTAAAGGTTTCTTGAGTAGAACCTCACAAGCACAGGCAACCAAAGAAAAAATGGACAACTAACATCACATCAGGTTAAAAAGCTTCTGCACAGCAAAAGATACAATCAACAAAGTGAAGAGACAATCCATGGGATGGGAAAAATGTTCACAAACTACCCATCTGACAAGGGATCAATAACGAGATTGTATAAAGAGCTAAAATGAGTCAATAGCAAAAGAAATCTAATAATCTAATTTTTTAAATGGGCCAAAGATCTGAATAGACATTTCTCAGAAGAAGATATATAAATGGCAAACAGGTATATGAAAAGATGCTCAATATCATTGATCATCAGAGAAGTGCAAATCAAAACTACAATGAGATATCATCTTACCCCAGTTAAAATGGCTTATATCCAAAAGACAAGCAATAACAAATCCTGGCCAGGAGGTGGAGAAAAGGAAACTTATGTACACTGTTAGTGGGAATGTAAACTAGTAAAACCACTATGGAGAACAGTCTGGAGAGTTCTCAAAAAGCTAAAACTAGCATATGATCTAGCAATCCTATTGCTAGATATATACCTAAATGAAAGAAAATCAGTATATTGAAGAGATACCTTCATTTTCATGTTTATTGCAGCATTATTCACAATAGCTAATATTTTTAAGCAACCTAAGTGTCCATCAACAAATGAGTGGAAAGAGAAAAATGTGGCACATATACGTAACACTATTCAACCATAAAAAGAATAAGATTTCACCATTTGCTGGATCATGAATGAAACTGGAGAACATTGTGTTAAGTGAAATAAGACAGGCACAGAAGGATAAACTTTATATGTTGTCTCTTATTTGTGGGAGCTAAAATTACAATTGATCTCATGTAAGTAGAGAGTAGAATGATGATCATCAGAGGCTGAGAAGCGTAGTGGGGCAGTGGGAAGTGTGGATGGTTAATTGATACAAAACATAATTCAATAGAATGAATAAGATCTAGTACCTGTTAGCACAAAAGGGTGACTATAGACAATAATAATTTATTTTACATTTAAAACTAACTAAAGTAGAACTATTGAATTGTACTTTTCTTTGCAACACAAAGAAAGAACAAATGCTTGAGGTGATGGATAGCCCATATACCCATATAGGATCATTACACATTGCATGCCTGTATCAAAATATCTCATGAACCCTATAAATATATATACCTACTATGTACTCACAAAAATTAAAAAAAGAACACCGATTATAAATTAAAATGTACATTTTTCTGACATTTCAAGTTATATTTGTATTTGGTAGCAGTATGCATTTGGTTGAGTTATTTTGTCTTTGCTGCAGTTACATATATTATTAACCTAGGTAGTGAGTCAGCAAGTCAGAAATGTATCTCTTGCCCTGGTGATAAGTAAAGAAAGATAGAGAGAGAGTGAGATGGGGAGTGAAGGGAAGAAAAAGAGAGAAAGAGACAGGAAAAGAAGGAGAAGGAAAAGAATGGAAGAAAAAGGAAATAAAAAGTGAAAGCACAGAATAACAGATAAATCGAAAGAGAAAACAGAAAAAGTGTGAGAGGGAGAAAGAGAGAAAGCGAGGAAGGAAGGAAGGAAAGAAGGAAGGAAGGAAGGGGAAACAGTAGAAAGAAGAAGGAAGGAAGGAAGGAAGAAAGAAAAAGAAAGAAAGAAAAAGAAAGAGAAAAAAGAAAAAGGAAACAAAAAAAGGAAGAAAAAGGAAAGAAAGGAAGAAAGAAAAAAAGAAAGAAAGAACAAAAGAAAGGAAAAAAGAAAGAAAGAAAGAGAAAGAGGGAAGGAAGGAAGGAAGGAAGGAAGGGAGTTCCTTTTATTCAGGAACCCATAGCCTAGAGGACATGCTTAAAAATTTTCATCTTTATAATAATTTAAAAATCATTACAAGTCTTAGAGACATCTTGGATAAGAGGGCAACCATCAGTTCTCACTATTTAATTGTTTCTTAAAATTTAATGTGCATACAAATCATTCAGATTCTTATTTGGTAGGTCAAGTTGGGGCCCAGATAATGCATTTTTTAAGATAATACACCTTAGAAAATGCATTATCTGAGACGATATTGATACTCTGAAATCACATGTGGAGTGGCAGGACATACGGCCCCAGCCTTACCACCAATGAAGGCTTCTGAGGCAGTTTAATTCCTTATAAAGACCTGTAAATATGCTTAGAGTTAACAATTCTTAAACATGGCTGCCCATTGGAATTTCCTAGGGAACCTGAAAAAATGATTGATACCTATGTCTTCTTCTGACCCCAGAATTTCTATAATTGCTCTGGAGTGTGATCTGGGCATTAGAGCTATTAAAAGAATCCCAAGTTTATTGAATTTCTACTGCTGTTGTGACAAATTACCACAAGTTTAGTGGTTTATAAGAACACAAATTTATTACTGTACAGTTCTGTAGATCATAAGTCTAATGGGGGTCACAATCAGCTAAGATAAAGGTGTCAGAAGGGTGCATCTAGAAGTAAGTTCATCTTCTCATCATTTCTAGTTTTTAGAGGATGCTTCCCTTCCTTGGTTCAAGGCCCACTTACCCAAGCTTCAAAGCCAGCAAAATCAGGTCAAGTTTACCACAAGGTGCTGTCCCTCTGGTTGTCTTTTCATAATCACTCTTCCACTTTTAAGGGCTCTTATGATTACATTGTGCCCACGCAGATAGTGCAGAGTAATCTCCCTGTTTATGGTCACCTAATGATTAACCTTAATTTCATCTGCAACCTTAATTTCTCTTCGACACAAAATAACATTTTTACAGATTTTGGAGACTAGAATGTAGACATCTTTGAGGACCATTCTTCTGCCTACCATGCCATGTAACTCTAATTAGTAGCCAGGGATGGAAGACAATATAAAGCATTACTTATTGCCACTTAAATTGGACTCAGACAAATATAATAAAAATGATCTGGTGGCATCAGGAGAAAGACGTAACTTTTATACGTTTTATAAATTGCTCATTAATAATATATGTGTACTTCCTCTTGCATGAGGAAATACAATCTTCTCTTTAACTTCATCTCCTCTTTAATATGTTGTCAACAGTTTCCTGTTAGATATATAGGATATAATATTAACTGAGGAAGAATAGTCCATTGAGAAGAAAATGGGTGGTGATGGGAGAAACTTTAAATACCAATTTTGGTATTACAGAATTGTGCACACAGTACGAATCAAACCTTTCCATTGTATTGCTTGAGTCAGTGATCATCACCCTTTTCTATGTCCCTGGCCACTGTCTCATTTGAGGCATCTAATACATTTCTTAAATGCCAGCACCTTGGGCACGGGAAAACTCACTGAGATGACCAGCCTTTAAAGTGACAATCCAAAGGTAAAGGTGATACCAAAAGGGTGATGAATCCCCTTATTAGGAATGCAAATCCTATTATAATTATATTATGATGCAAATATAGTTGCTCTGAGTGGTCTTATCCTTCAAAATTCAAAACAGCACAGTATGACAGTTGAACATGATAGGAGAGAGGAATAACTGCATTATAATGGAAGCAATCAATGATTCGAATCTGCATATTTGCATGCAAAATGAGTGAATACAAATGTAGACTAGGAAAAGAGGGGGAAAATATTTCAAAATTCCAAATACAGTGAACTAAAATTATTTATGTAAAAACAGTAAAAAGTGTGATATCTCATAATTAGCTTATAAATTTTTTCTTTCTGATTCTCATTTTATATTCAAGTACAACTTTCTGGAAGCCCAAACAATGAATCCATAGATAATTGCTATGCCAGATGTGAACATAGAAGATTAATACAGAAAACACCCAAGGAAAACAGATTTTTAAAATAACATCTACGTTAGAAATTACTTTCTTCATGAATTCTTTCCTAAACCTCCAAGTCTGTGTTAATTGATCCTCATATATAAATTTCTCAGTCTTTATTACCCCGTCAAAGCTTTTATCATGCTAATCTGTAATCATCCTTTTATTAATCTGCATCTTCACCAAATGTTGGAACCTTAGAGCATAGAAATCTCGTGGGCTTCTTCACTAATATATCTGTTGTGTTTGGCACATAGACATGAGTCCATTAAATTCAAATGAGCAAATAAATAGGCTTCTATTCCAAATCTACTTGACTAAAGTTATAAATAAAATAAAACACAATTTCCAGGTTTATTTTGACAAAGCTAACAACAAATTATATACATATATATACACGTTAATTGAAAATATTGTTAATTTTCAATTTGTTAATTGAAAATATTGCTAATTTTCACCTTGTTAATTGAAAATATCGTCAAGGTCTTATTCTGGTGGCTGGAAATAGAAACACCAGCAAGGTCAGATTGCCACTCTTCAGGAGCTTACAGTTTCAGCCAAGATACATAAACTGGAAGATACATAAACACTATGCTCTGGTAAGTCTGATAGAGATGAGCACAACATGTTCCGATTGGAAAAAAAGAAGCCTCCCAACATATTTTACAGCCATAAAAAGTGTTTCAAGACGGACTTCTTGGAAAAGGTGACTTTAAAGATGAATCATACGCTGGGCACAGTGGTTCACGCCTCTAATCCCAGCACTTTGGGAGGCCAAGGCGGGAGGTTCACAAGGTCATAAGATCTGGACCGTCCTGGCTAACATGGTGGAACCCCGTCTCTACTGAAAATATAAAAATTAGCTGGGCATGGTAGCACGCGCCTGTAGTCCCAACTACTTGGGACGTTGAGGCAGGAGAATCGCTTGAACCCAGAAGACAGAGGGTGCAGTGAGCTAAGATCATGTGAGCCGAAACTCTGTCTCAAAAAAAAAAAAAGAGATGGATATAGGAACCTTGGCAACCCATGGAAGAAAAATCAAAGTAGGAGTTAGCCATGTGGTAGATTGAAGAAGTATATTGCAGACAAAGGAAGCAGAAGGAAGCAGTACACAATTATCTGGAAGAGGGAGAAGAACAGATACAGTGAGAAGTACAAATAGGAGGTGGGATAAAGAGCAGCTGCCCTAAATGTTATTGAGTTTAACTGAGCTGTCTGTCCTAGCAAAATGTCAAACCAAGCACCATTTTTAGTGTCAGAAATTAATTATACTGTACCTATGTCTATTCTGGTTATATAGTATCCATTATAATGTAGTTATTCCTCTCTCCCATCGTGTGTAACAGTCATACCATACTATTCTGCATACTCAAAATTGAGACTATTCAGAACAACTCTATTTGTACCATAATAGGGCTTGTATTTTAAATTTCACGGAGGTGAAATATTAAAACAGTTTCAATGTTTCTCTGAAAGTGTGTGTTCTCAGAGCAACACAACAGCATTCCCTTGGAACTTGTTAGAAATGAAATTCCTTGTGACTTATCTGAGACCTACTAAATTAAAAAACTCTGGGGTGAAACCCATCAATCTTATTTTTTTGCGACAGGTCCTCTAGGTGATTTTAGTGTACACTCAAGTTTTAGAGCTACTGTAGCAAATGAACACAAGAGCAACTTTGTAGGAAAACTTGCTTATTTGTTGTTATTGATGCTGTTGTTATCGGTGATAGTAGTGATGGAATAGATGGTAGGTACAATGACATGAAAAGGCTCTGTTTTAGTGAATATATATGTTAGAAATAGGGTTGCTCTTTCATCCAGGCTGAAATGCAGTGGTGCTATCATAGCACATCACAGCCTCAAACACCTGGGCTCAAGCCCTACTCCCACATCAGCCTCCCAAGTAGCCGGGATTACAGGCATAAGACACCAGGCCTGGCACCTACAGAATACTGAAGATACAAAATTGAAAGTGTATGGATTCTGAAATTATTGCGTGGAGCAGAGCTGCTTGATAAAAAGACTTTAGGTTTCATGTAGCTCTTTATCCCTTTATAAAGTAACTTTTATTATTGTTTATCTAGAGTTGTTTTAATCTATAATGTGTGCTAATTTTATCAAATGCTTTATTAGCATCTATCAAGATAGTGACATGTTTCCTCATATTGGTATGATATTAATAATCTCATAATGTTACGTTATCCTTACATGTTTGGAATGATTCATATATACCCTTAAAATGAATTAAAAATGAATAATTCAATTTTTCTTTTTGATATTCTACCGAGTTTTTGAAAGTACCTTCTCTGTGAATTTAGTATCCATATTCAAACTTAGAATGGTCTCTTGTCCTATATGTGTTTCCAAGTGTATATGGGTGTGTGTATTTATGTGTGTACATGTGTGCCATCTGCCAGGTTTCATTATCTAGCTTAGGTCAACTGTATTAAATTAATTTTAAAACTTTCAATTTTATAATTTTTCTCCTTATTATTATTTATTTATGCATTTATTTTTGTTGCAAAACCAACTGACCCAAATCTCAGTGTCTTAAAATATCAACAATCGTTTATTGTATCTCGTGGTTTCTGTGGGTGAGTAATTCTGAAACAGCTGTCTGGTTGGTTCTAACTGGGTTCCCGTCATGTGTTCCTCATTACACAGTGGCTAGAACTGGAACAGTGAGGGGTTGTAGCAGATAGAGGCAAGCCGGTCATCACCCACTCCTCGTGGAGTTTCAGGATCTCTCCATTGTGTTCTTTTTGTGGTTACTCAAAGTACCAGGATTTCCTACATGATGGTTCACAGTTCCAAAGGATCTAGAGAAAGACCAGTTAGAAGGTGCATTGTCTTTTCTAACCTACCTTGGACATCACATCTTATCTGTCAAGTTACATTTTTTATATTAGGCTAACTTCATAAAATACATGTAAATATTTTCCATCATATTATATTCTCTCTAGGACAATTAAAATGGTTTATTTAAAATAATTCTCTGTAAAATATTTTGAGCCAATTACTACTAAGGTTTTTAATGTTATCTGAATTTTACCAACAAGAGATTAATATTTGGCACTTGGCTATCCTGTTTTGTGCAGTTGTCTTGCAGTTTAATGGATATTATTCACATCTCAGTAACACTGTAATCTTCTGATACTCTATCTTTTATATTTCCCTCCTAGCGTAATTCCCAATGTATAGTTGTTGCCTTATAAATCCCTCAATGTAGACAAATAACTTAATTTAATACAAAACCATATTTTATCAAACGAAAGGTAAGACAGCATCATTAAATGAGAAAAAAATGGTGTTCCGGATTTTGAAAATTGGTTCAGCTGTTACCTGGCTGGACTTAGGTATATTTTAGGAAGCATGAGATTGAAGGTGAGGGTAAACCAACTCAAATGCACTTTAAATGAATGTAGAGGGGATCCATTGTCTTTACTAAGAGAAGAGCATAATGGTTTAAATATAGTTTCATGTCCCAAAAGGCATAAAAATTCAAATGATGCTATATATAATCCATTCCATCTCTTGTTTGTCTTCTTCTCATAAGCAGATAGTTTCTCCCCATGTCATTGAAAGATGGTTGGTCCCCAGTAGTTCCAGGGAATTTCCCATTTCTGATTAACATTCAGAATAAAGAGGGAATTTATTTTCCCCAATTTAAATAAAAATTCTAAGATTCGCTGTGATCGGACTGGCTTAAACCACATGCTGCCTTTGAACTATACCTGATATCCATGGGGAAGAGTCTAGGTGTAGGTGTAGATGTAAAACTCTATGCAGACAACTGTACTGAGAATGGGGGATGGACATATAGCTAAAAGGAAACTCAGGAGAGCTAGCACTTTAAGAAGGGGATTGGATGTAAAATAGTAATATGCGCTCAAGTAGCAAGTTATGTAGCTTCCCTATGTTTTAAACTGTCTCATCTTTAAAACTGGAATAACATAACTCAAAGTGATTTTAAAGTATCCAGCACAGTGACTTAACTAGAGTAATGCTCGGTTAGGATTACTTTCATCTCCTAGTCAAATGTATTTGAAACAATTATAAGAATCTTACTAATTAATTTAGCAAACAAAATATTAAGAAATTGAATCTAGTAGGACAGTAACGAAGTAACACATGTAATAATAATCATGCATGACTATGTATGCTTCTTATATATAAAAGTGTATACGTTGGATAGGTTAAGCGATATAGAAGTAATAAATTCTAAAATTTTAGTGAGATAATGCCATATAACTTTACTTTTTGCTAATATCAACCTGATGTAGGTCAAACAGTTCTCCACCAGACGGTAATTCAGAAACCCAAACTATGTGTATCCTGTGGCTTTCAGTTCACCCTGACTTTATCCAGCCAGCAGTAGCAGACATGACAGGGAAGGAGGGCATAGAGAGAACATGGGATCAACCAGTATTGTCAGGACCATCATTGGAATGTCATGAATCATTGGAGTTTATGCCCGCATTCTGTTTGCCAGAAACCAATAATATATGTCAACTTAATTGCAAAGGGGGTTAGGAAATAGAGTCTTCCTTATGTCCAAGAAGAGAAAATGGTAAGATGAGTATCTACCATCTGCCTAGGGTTATCTACCTGGCAGAATGGGCAGGTAGATAACCCTAGGCAGATGGTAGATACTCTTTGTCGTAGCCCCTTACACATTCTGGTCACCACATATCTCCTTTTGCATGGAGGAAACACTCACCTCTTCACAAAGATGGCAGCCCAAAATCCTATTCAGGCCCTGGAAAGTGTTGCTCATTGTTTTCTAGAAGGCTTGGATATGGGAGCCTTGGGTCTGGCAACGCATGGAATAAAAATAAAAGTTAACTGCTCTCCACTCCAATACATTTTAATATATAAAGGAGAGGCAGGGCTAAAATAACCAAAACAGACCTCCATTCTTAAACAGAAAGAATGGAAAAAATAGTGTAGCGATTGGCCCAGGGGAATTTGCATGGCCTTTCTCCAGCTCTAAAAGAATGGGAGGAAAAGGAATAGATGCCAAAGGCTGCTTAAGTCTCAAACAGGCACTGTTTTTTAAGTTTCAGGCACATAGTTTTCTGGAAATACAGTTCCCACAACCACATGGTAGGCTTCTGATATATTTAAATCTCTTTTGCTTTATGTGATGATATCTGCATCTAGAGATGGTTCCTAGAAATAATTTTTATGTCCAATTGATATCTGTGCTTTCTCATCCTCATGATTCTTTCTCTCTCAAATATCTCAAAGTCATTGGGATTCAATAGAAAATGCAATCCTACATCTGGTTTGTTCTCTGAGTTACTGAGAAGTTTTTACTGGGTCTCCATCAGGCAAAGTCTTTTCAAATCCCATTGCTTATATTTGCAGTCTACAATTTCCAATCCTGAGAGACCCCGCATTTACGGATTCTCTGTTCATTTTCAGCTATGTTTCCAAAGTAACTCATTCTTTCCTGACCCTTTCCACTTCTGAAAAGGCTTCCTAAACATAGGCAATCAAAACTAAACCAAAACAATCTAGTTCATGCATGGAAATTAATATGCTGTTCTGCTAGCTTCATGGAAAGGGGCTAAAGTAGAACTTTCTAGACACAATCTTCTTCTTCTTCTTCTTCTTCTTCTTCTTCTTTTTTTAATGAGACAGGGTCAGTGCAGTGGCATGATCTCGGCTCACTGCAACCTCCATCTCCCGGGTTCAAGTGATGATTCTGCCTCAGCCTCCTGAGTAGCTGGGATTACAGGTGCCTGTCGCCACACCCGGCTAATTTTTGTATTTTTAGTACAGATGGGGTTTCACCATGTTGACCGGGCTGGTCTTGAACTCCTGACCTCAGGTGATCCACCTGTGTCGGCCTCCCAAAGTGGTGGGATTACAGGCGTGAGCCACTGCGCCTGGGCCCTAGTCTCAATCTTCTTTCCTTAGAGCTGTAGCTGGCATAGTAAGTGCTGATTTGGGGCAACACTTTTACAAGATTTGCCTCTGAATGCCATTGACATGTTTCCAGCATCTGATACTGATTTTCTTAGTGTCTGCTGCCCAATTGATGAGCAAAAGTTATTTCACGCTTTTCTTAAAGCAATACCACATTTTTTTGCGCCAATTTTCCTGTCAGCGTAGACAATCTAAGTCATAGATAAATTCTAAAGGCTCAGTGGCCTTAGCAGAGAAGTTTATTTCTCACTCACACGGAAGTCTGAGACAGGGCAGGTGGTTATCTTCCGAGAGGGATCCTAGAACCCAGGCTTCTTATATCTTATGTCTCTATCACATTGAGGCTTCAAGATTTGCCTTGGGTTATCTACCTGGCAGAACAGGCAGACAGGCTTAGAGAAGAAGAGGAGGTAAAAAATTAGACAAGTCGGCTGGGTGCGGTGGCTCAAGCCTGTAATCCCAGCACTTTGGGAGGCCAAGACAGGCGGATCACGAGGTCAGGAGATTGAGACCATCCTGGCTAACACGGTGAAACCCCATCTCTACTAAGAAAAATACAAAAAAACTAGCCGGGTGAGGTGGCGGGTGCCTGTAGTCCCAGCTACTCGGAGGCTAAGGCAGGAGAATGGCGTGAACCCAGGAGGCGGAGCTTGCAGTGAGCGAGATCCGGCCACTGCACTCCAGCCTGGGCGATAGAGCAGGACTCCGTCTCAAAAAAAAAAAAAAATATATATATATATATTAGACAAGTCTTTCTATTGTTAGAGCTGGGAAGCAGTGTATACCACTTCTGTGCCCATGTCTTGGCCTGAATCCAGTCATATCATCCAATTGCTAAAGGAATTTAGTCTTTCTAAAGTGTTTCCATGAAGACAAAAGTTCAGTGAGCATTTAGGCTGTGTTTTCAACATCAAGGATGATTATTCTCAAGAAATCAGTTCAATTAGTTCCATGTAATGATAATGGCCTAAGTATGATTTCTGAAACAAGCAAATTGTGTGTTCTGAGTGTGGGTGTATGTACACGAATGTGGGCATTCATGCATTAGGTATATACGGAGGACATTGACATCTTCAGAATTTGCTGATCTTGCCACTGGCTTCCTCTGCAATGTTGTCATTCCGAGAAAAGAAGGCTCAATTCTAAAACGGACAAAGATGCCTTTCAAAGCTGTTCAACAGCCGCAGGCAAATGCCTTAAGCTGCTGCATTTCAGTCATCAAGGACCTTCCTTATGCTTTCTCATGTCTAAGATCCTCAAGCAGAACTTCCCCCAGTGAGAAAACACTTTCGCCCCACGAAAACATAAGGAGATGCAAGGAAAGAAAGGTTAGGGATGGATCCCAGTAATGTCTTCCATGTTCCTGGATAGCTTTCTGTCCTTTTTTCTATATACTCAAAAAGAAAAGTCTAGGCTATATGATTCCTCTATTTTGTTATACATATTTTTAATGACAGCACTCTCATTTTCATTTTTATTTTATTTAGTTTTGGAGTTTTCATTCATTTTCACACGTCACTTTGCATGACATGTATATATGGGAGTCATCGTTGATTTGTCTTTTATTTTTAAATGTATGTTTCTTTTAAAACTAAAGTGTATTCAGTCCAATCAACTGGATCCTGAAAAAAGTAAAAATAAAAATAAAGTGTAAAAGAAAAGCATCTGTGGTTTAAAAAGTCATCAGTTAAGGAATGGTGAGAACACTCCTTCTATTTTATAGAATGAGGTGTTGCCTGATTCTAGAATCAAAAATAAAGCCAATTAAGATCTTAAAAAAAAGAAATGGAGATTAAGTACCTCTGTCACTTGGCTATTAGTCATAGAGATTCCCATGTTTGGCAAAAATTGGAATTTTTCCATTAATTATTAGTTACATTTAACCAAAATAATTATCTCCTTTGTATGTGTAGCAGTTGAAATTTCTATTTTAGCCCCTTTCTTTTTTTTTTAATTTTAGCCTCTTTCTATAAAACCAGCAGAACACCATCTTAATTTTCATGAATCCAATTGCCACTACTTTGCCAAATAGATCAAACACATTTACATTTTCATTAAAAAAATAATCACATGTATTTTTAAGAGTACTAGTGTGGGTGGCTCTGTCACATTTATTTCCTTCTCTGCAACCCAAAGCTTCCACTACTGTGGATCACCACCTTGGTGCCCTTTCATCTCATGACAGTTGGATAGGTCACCTTATATCAGTTCTTACTTGATCTAATGGTTGATCTAATCTCACTATCTCTGGCAGCTTATTTTTTTTTTCTTTTCATTCATAAACTGGGGTAAATAACAGTATAACACATGTCGTATAAGAATTGTTCAGTAGCATTAACTGTCTTTATTTAAAACACATGTTTTCCTTCTTGTCTAATGCAACGTAATAACAAGTTTAATACAATAGTTACTTGAAAGAATTGGCTAGAGATTTATTTGTAAAGTGTTTACAACCCACCAGCCACTGTCCCTGGAGCCATGGAGAGGCATGACACAGTCCCAGTCTTTGTAAATCTCAGAAGTCTAGTGGAGAAGATAGATAAGCAATATGTTATAGATAGATACATAATGTGTTAATTAATGATGGAGAGGCAGAACAAAATATAACAATTCACTTTTTTTTTTAAATGAGTAGGAATGAAAAAACTTCAAAGATGGAGAAACAGTTGCATGAGGAGTTGATGGATGTGTACTAGGTAGGGGAGGAAGGGGTATCATAGGCAGAGAGAACAACTTGTACAAGTGACTATAAGTCATGCAATACAGCACTGCACATAGGCTATGTATGTGTACCTGAGAGTAGCAGGAAAAGAAGCCCCTCATGCCATGTAAGATGCCAAAGGGGTAAATTTGAAAGACTTTAAGTATAAGAGTGAAAACAGATTTGCTGACATATACTGATAGGCTTTTGGGGAGAACGCTCCCTTATCTTTTTATTTAGGCGAGTAGAGAAAATGGGGAACAACAAAATAAGAAAGCTAAACTCCATTCCTCAGAAACAGGTTTTCAGAATGAAACGTGTATTGACAGATTTATTTCTGTAATCAACATTGTTGAGAACACATTGTGTTTACTTAATACCGTGAAAACCAGGCATTGTTCCTATACTTGAATACTTACTGTCACAGTCATTTCAATTTTACTATACACTGTCTTGTGATATGTTGTTCTTTCTGCAAAATTTTTAAATTAAAATATAATATAGTGTGTGTACCTACATAAATTATATATGCATATAATTTGCATGTATATAATGTTTTATGTATTTGCTTATATAAAAATATTTAAATCTATTTATCTAACTATATATTAAGCACCTTAAAATGATGATTATGAATAACTTTTTTTAATGCCACACTGTAAATACTCCACAAAAATTGTTCACTATATAAATGTATGAGTTGAAAGTAATTATTTAGCAGAAAAAGCTCTTCTCTCTCTCAGCCCTACCAGGCTTTATTCCTGTGTTCTTGGCAAAGATTTCTTGTATTATATTTTATACTTCCCATTATGATCATCCCACCTGATACTAATTCTCATCATGTTGGTCTCGGGGAAAATTAATAAACATAGCAATAATAATGCCACCTTTTATCAAGTGCCAACAAGGTATTAAATTTGGTTCTTTACTGCTATTTCACGTAACAGTCTTATCAGGAATCATTGTTAAACTTTTATGGGTGACATCTTAAATCCAGAGAAGTATGCAATTTACTCAAGACCACACAGCTAATGAGTTAAAGGAACTAGGACTTGAATCAACAGTTCTCTGTCTTAAAAGCTTAATCAGTATTACTTTAGACTTTACAAAGCACTTATGATTTCATTTTGGCCCCACAACTTTCCAGCGTGGTAAATATTCACCTGATTTTCACCTAATAAAAGAACTGAGACTCAGAGAGGTGAATATTCACCTGAACTGGGACTCAGTGTGGTGAATATTCACCTGATTTTCACCTGATACAAGAACTGAGACTCAGAGAGGTAACATGACTCCCCCGTGAGTTATAGTTGAAATATGGTATAGTTTGCATTCTATTCCAGGTTTTCTTTTCTTTTCTTTTCTTTTCTTTTGAGATGACGTCTCTCTCTGTCACCTAGGCTGGAGTGCAGTGGCGCGATCTCGGCTCACTGCAACCTCTACCTCCTGGGTTCAAGCGATTCTCCTGCCTCAGCCTCCAGAGCAGCTGGGACTACAGGCACCCGCCACCACGCCCACCTAATTTTTGTATCTTTAGTAGAGATAGGGTTTCACCATGTTGACCAGGATGGTCTCGATCTCTTGACCTCGTGATCTGCCCTCCTCGGCCTCCCAAAGTGCTGGGATTACAGGCGTGAGCCACAACGCCTGGCCCAGGTTTTCTTTTTAACTAAAGTATGGTTGTACCACAAAGTTGAACTGGATGGGCTTTTTCACTACAGGGATGTTTTGGCAGCTCTCAGTTTGATTTTGAGTAAATCAACTAGTGCATGCAGATTTAAGAAAAATAAAACAAAACAAAACAAAACATAAGTTCTTCCCATCACAAAATTAAATATTTTTAATAAACACCATTTTTTGTTTTTAATAAACTCTTATTTCTCATTTAAACATCTATCCATCATGGCTAACCACACAGCCCCTTAATGAGAAGCAAATTAAGTTGTTTGAAAACACATTCAGTAAGCTGTGTTTTGAGAAAGTGATTGTGCCAGGCTGTTGGCTGAGTAGAGCTAATGACATTTGATCCTGTGAAATGGATATTAATGATTCTACAGTGTTTAACTTGGTTTGCTCTTGATAGATTTTTTTCCCTTTCTGAATTAATGTCTGTCCTCTCTTGATTAATTTAGAGTTATTGTACTGCAAGTCACTTAATTACGTATTCTTTCTAAAGTCAAAAATTATTCACTGTGATGAAGGCAGTCATTTTGATTTCTCATAAAAAGAGTTCCCAAGTGTCTCAAGTATAGCTCTTGCAAGGTTAGTGGGAAAAGTTCTACTTTATCCAGGAAGGACACCAAAGCTAGAGAGGCCTCCTCATAAATCTCATTTAGGATGTTTCCCTATAACTTGCCAGGCAGAGCTATTTGAGTTGCACATGGTAATATCTGAAAAACCAGAGACTTCACCTAGCTAAAGTATAAAACATAAAAAGAATATCCTGTAAATTATTTGCTCCAGGGCACGACAATATAGGTGAATGAGTTTCAAAATATGTTGAAGTTATTCCTGGGAGACAAAATATTGTACTTTTTCTCTCCCAGGTATTGTAAAGAGAACACTTATCTAAAGTTAGAAAGCCTAGATTTTCTAATACCAATTGCATTTGTAATCTAATCTCTTCTATGTGTAAAATAGGCCTTATAATGTCTACCCTCCAGATTTAGAGTTGTTGCAAGAATCATATAATCTTTGAAAGAGCATGCTAGTTAGATGTGCAGTATGATTGTCACTATTTTTCTGGACAGAAATTTTTAAGAGATAATCTGTGAGTAGCCTTTGGTTTCTTCCAAAAATCAGTTTAGTTAGAGCAACTTAGGAGTTCATGGTCCTCCCTAGCTCTTTCATTCCACTGGCTGTGCATATTATCAGACAGTAAACAAATGGTGCATCCTTTCAGGTCTTGAGCTCATTGTTTATTAAGTAGACAGTATATTTTGCTTTACAACTTATGTTTTCTTGAAAGCATATGTTATAGGATTTAAAAAATAAGTGAAGATATTCCAGGTACCTGGGAAAGAAGTGCTGCCCAGTGAATTAGGGCTTCAAATTTGTAGTCGACCCAACTTATAATCATATCTCAGTTCCTCTATTATTACGTGTCCAAGGACACGTAATAATAGACAAATCACCTCAATTTGCTTGGACAAATCACCTCAACTTGCTAGGTTTCAGTTCCCTAATCTGTAAAATAATATGTCTAGTAATGGCATGTAACTTATAGTATTGTTAGGAAGATTTAATAAAACAATAAATGTAAAGAACCTAGCATAACACCTGCCTAATACTTTGCTCGATGAATGATAGTTCTGTCTTCATATACTCCCAGCCAAGTTATTTTTGTAGGGAATGACTTTTCAGATAATTTTAGTAAATGTAACCATCAGACATGTTTAAAGGCAAATTTAGCCTCAGTACCCATCAACACTGATAAAAGGGTAGCTGAAGGCATTGGTCTTGCAATTTTGACTGCATGCAAAATGGTCTCCCACTTTTCCATTTGTCATTCAATCCTCATATCGCATCATCACTATCTATATCCTACCGGGAAAACAAAATTGTGTTTGTTTTCCTTGGCTGCCTGAGTATTTCCAGCATTGTACCTGGTGCTTTGCATATTTTATCTCATTTTATTTCTATAACCACCCTACAAAGTAAATACTCTCAAATTTTTTAAATGGAAGAAGTGAAGGTTAGAGAAATTAAGTAATTGTCTAAGGTCACACAGCTGGTAGGTCGCAGAGTAAGCATTTAAACCTGGGACTTTTGACTCAAACATTGCACAATTCAACCTTGGGTTGCACATCTGGAAACAGACAATTTCTTAAAAATATGGGTTACTGAGAGATAACTGTCTTTGGAAGGATGTTTGCCCAAGTGGTAACTGTGATTACATTTGGGAGGTAGGATTTCAAACAAAATTTGATTTCTTCCTTGCACTGTTTAATAATTTTGTTTTTACCTTTATTTTCCATTGAACATGCATCACTTTTATAAATTAGCAGTTTTTAACTGACTAGCTCACAATGAAATTTCACCTAATTTCAGGTGATCTACAGAAATAGAAAAGCTATTTACTTAATAGAGGCTGGTTTTCAGCTTTACTGACTATCAAGCTGCACACATAACTATTGTTCATGCAAATAAAGTTCTATTTTTAGAAAGTGTGACTTATCATAAAGTAATGTGACTTGTCTGTCCCAACAGTCTGAAAATAAGAATGAAGGGACAATAGAAAGCCACAAAGCAAACACTTTTTTTGTCTTCAAACTTTGAAAGCTCTTTTGGCTGACATTAACAATAGTTTCATTATGTTCTTTAAGTTGATAATGGTTGCTTTGTAATTACCTTATACACTCAAGGATCTCCAGGCAAAGAATTGTTGGCTCTGTAAAAACAGATGGCTAAAATCTGTGTCTCTTTTTAAATTTCTGACAGGAAAGGCTTTCTAGGACGCATTTCCAATTCCCTCCTTCCAAGAAACTGCCCATTTCCAAATTTAGCCTACTGGGAAACAATAAAAAGATAATGGAATTTAGAGTCAGAAGATTAGAGTATAAGTCTGGGCTTTGTCACCAGTTCGTTATAACTTTGGTCATATGTTATAATCTCTCTGAATACCAAACGCTTAATCACTCATTTATTCATTTAACAAATAGTTATTGCATTTATATTATGGGTCAATTATTTTTCTATGTATTGGGAATACAATGGTGATTTAAAAAATAACAATACATTTCATGTTCTCTTGCAGCTCCGTTCTAGTGGGATAGGCAAGGCTTAGTCAAATCGCCAAATGAGAAACACATATGTATGAAGTAATAAGTCCTCTTAAAAGAGAATTCCTGTAATGGTATTTGCGGGAGGGGAGTAGTTTGGGAAGGAGTTCCCTGAGAAAGTGATGCTTAGCTGAGAATGGGAGAAAAACAAAATCAAGTAGAGGTAGTTGGTGGAATGATAGAGAAGAATATTAAGATATTACCCACAGAAATAAAAGGATGTGCAAGTTCCCTGAAGGAGCAGAGAGCATGGCTCATTTAAAAAACGGAGTTTAGCTGAGAGCTGAGAACAGGTAGGAGAGTGGCACAGGTAAGGAGGTGAAGAAGAGACAGTGGTACTCCTTAAATATTCATTTACTCACATACAAACTCCTCACCCCTTTCAGGCAAGGAAGCTCTGAGAATATCACCTTTGGCTGAGGCAATTAAAGGGCATGCACAATTAATTATCTAGTACCTCTTTTTCTCTTCTGGGGTCGATGAGGATACCTCGTATTGATATGGCAAAGTTTCCAAAATTAGCTGATCCAGATGTAAGTCGCTATTCGAAGAACAATTATTCAGAGGAGTTGAATGGATGTGTGGCATTGTGTAACAAATAAATTAATAAATAAAATGCTATGTTAGGACACTGGAATTTGGGTTTTGCTTATTATTGTAGCGTAGCATAGCCTAACCTGACTATTAGAGATGGTGTCAGAATACACAGCCTTATGGGCCAAATTAATAATTTGGATCATTTTTTAAGCATTGAACTATCTTTCAAAAAGTAGAGATTTTCAGATATTTTTCTTTGGGGGAAGAATCCTATGCTAAATATATGAATGACTGATGAGGTTAAGAGAGTTTTGATAACTATACATTATTCATCATAGCTGTATTTACCATTCTCCCAGGAACATTGAAGAGACCAAGTATGAAAAATTAAGTCTGGCAATTTCCAAAATGCAAACCATCACACAAATATTCTAGCTTTCTGATATGACTATATTGCCCTAATTGCTATTTTCCCTTTGTCCTAGAAGCCAGTATCTTTATATATCTGCTGTTCTCTGTGCAGTTGTAATCCATGTACCAAAAAGTAATTCTGTGAAATTGGTTAGGCTGTTCTGCCCTGCAGTCAATAGCAATTTTGTATCCATGGAATTGAGAGTGGAACACTGCTTAGTAGGAAAGTCTTCCAATGTTTCAGAATAAAGTTTTCAATCTGTATGTTTGTTGAGATGCCAATATATTTACCTTAACTGTATCAAAAATAAGATGTTCTTATTTATTTGCCTTTTGCTAATCATTGGAAGTTTGAATTGAAAAACAAAATTGAGACCAGACTGAGAAACATAGTAAAATATGAGAAAAAGAACTTATTATATGTAATCTATTGTTTTGAATACATTTCTACAGAGAAAAAAATGGAGCATTTTGATTCTGTGCTCTAGGAAGTTAACACAAACAGTAGGACATTTATGCAACAATATACAAAAATATACTTTGTTTTAGGTGCTCTGGGGGAATATACTGAACAAAAACAGTCTCAGCTTCTATCCTCCCTCCCTCCATTTACAGTATAGTGAAGAGAATACACAATTCTCCTTATTGCATTTGATCAAATTTGCTTCTACCAAAGAGAGAAAGGTAACCTATCTTATTACTGTTTATTGAGCAGATAGTAGATGGCAGAGTTTGTTACTAGATTATTTTCATGCATTAAATAATTTAATTTTTAATACTTTTGATTTATTTTTTATAATAATAATAGGGACAGGAGGCAGAGAAATTCTAGGCAGAAAAAGGTGGGTCCCTGGCAAAGCCCCACCCTCAAGCCAAAAAGCCTGAGACTGTGGCCCAAAGTGAGAACTTCCATCCCTGTTTTCTTGCTTAAATGTTGCCTTTTCCAAATGCACACATGAGCCTGCCCTGGCCCCCATCCTGTGCCTATAAAAACCCCAGACTCAGCCAGCAGAGAGAAGAAGCAGCTGGATATCACAGACTACAGCTGGATGTCAGAGAGAAGCAGCTTGACTTCAGAAGGACAGCTTGACAACATAACTCTGGAGAAGAATCTGGCTGGAGATGGCTGAACTTCAGGAGAATATCACCTTCCCACCTATCCCTTTTTCAGCTTCCCTTCCCACTGAGAGCCATTTTCATCAGCAATAACATCCCCTGCATGCACCATTCTTCAATTCGTTTGCACAACTCATTTCTCTTGGATGCCTGACAAGAGCTCAGGAGCCATGACTGTGGATACAAAAGGCTGACACACTGACACTTTGCCTTTACTGGTGGAATGCAACCACCTCATGTGAAAGGCAGAGGGCCCATTGATCTGTCAACACTTAAGCCATCCACGGACGGCAGAGCTAAAGGAGTACCGTGACACTCCCCACTGGGGCTTCAGGGTTTATGGGCACCCTCCCTAGACACTGCCACGGGGCCTGCAGAGAGTTTGCTCCTGCCAGCTCCCAGAAGCACTCCCCCAGCTCCTGTACCTGTGTGCTCCCTCCTGTGAGGGGTGGAACACAGTGGGTTTGAGTGAGTGGAGTTCACCTCTGCTGGCACTGGAGTGGCTGGCTGGTTCTAGCACTCCTGCACTCCAGTTCCCACCTTGTTTCTTCTCATGCTCCCTCCCATGAGATGTTGACAGCTACAGGCTGAGTAAATGAGGCACCCTTATTGCTAATCCCATGAAGGGGTCAGGTAAATATCTTTCTTCAATAATACATCTAGTTCCCTATGTGCTGGACATTGCGCTAAGAGTTTTATATACAATATTTCAGTAATGTACGTAAAAAGGGTTATTTACCACATTCTATAGAAGATGAAATTAAGAATCAGAGAGGTGCATTGATGTCCCCAAGATACTTCACATGGTATGTGATATGAATCCCATTCCCATGCTATTTCTTCTGTTACTATGTGTAGCATACTTCTAGGATTATCTCTTCCAAAATAAAATGACTAAATAATATGGCATAGATGTATGCCTAAAAATACATTCAGCAGGACCCTAATGGCACAATGTTATTGGTGCTTTGGAAAATACATTTCTCTTGGACAAATAAGTTTAGGTGCAAGGTAGAAAGTCACAAATATCTCTTTACCACTACACTTCCCAGAGCCTATCATATGTTGACCTGTTATGCAGATTTTCAAGAGCAGACATTGTATGCCGCATCTTCTAAAGTTATTTGATTACAGAGGCATTCATTCATGGGGCAGAGGGAGGGGAAAGGAAGAGGAGTTGGTCAACAGGAAGCAGGTGGTTGGTTAGGCAGTTATGATGAGTGAGGGATCTGGAATCTCATTGTCCAAATGCAGTGGTCTGCTGAGTTTCAGCTCCTTGAGACTATCTGGGAGGCCTGATGGTTGGTTTCCTGAGAGAGAAACTCAATTAACATAAACGTTACTTTCTCAAGTTTTAAGACTGAGAGGATTAACTTCTATGTTTATTCAAAGACACCCTAACCATCAGCTCTATTGGGCTATTAGGTCAGTTTCAATTGAAGTTGGGGAGGGGAGCTCTTTTGTTATGTCCTCCTCAGCCCATGATAGTAATAGGGTGGCATCTTCCATAGGTAGATGGGTGCTTTGAAAACATCTACAACTTAACTCTCTTTACATCTGTTAGGAGTCAGAATTGCAGCAATAGAAAGCACCTTTACCAAATTTGAATAGACACCAGATGCACTGAAAGGATATTGGAGAGCTTAGACACTGCTAAAAAGATGGGAGAATAAGGTTTGGGACTATGTATACGCCAATGCAGAACTGGTCAGGGAACCCTGTGCCATTGTGACCATGAGGTTCTGGTTGCTGGTGCTTGTCACACTGGTCTTGTGTCTCTTGGCATTGCCAGTAGCACGGCTGTCACCAAGATTTAGAAATTTAGTCCTCCTACATTTACCACTAGAAAGACAAAATCCCTCCTGGTTCCTAGGACTCTAAGGTCAGTTCATCCAAAACAGAAACTTAGGCTTCTGTGCCTAGTTTATAGCTACAAAGGAAGCTTCAGAACATAACTGTCTGCTATTTCTGTCTTTCATAAGTTAGGAGGCAGTGTTTGCTTCATAAGGGACATTGTTCAGAAATGAATAGATAAAAGGATGCTGAAGAATTTCTCATTCTTTTTACAATTTTTCAATTTAAAACATGCACTTTTGTTTTCTCATTGAAACATACTTGACCTTGCAAATTTGTATGACCATTTTTTTGAGGAGATAAGATTAGGATCTGAAACATGACATGTGATCAATAAACATTTGGTACATAGTATCCATAAGTTCCAATACATAGCCAGGGCCATATAAGTATTAGAGTTGGAATACAAATACAAATCTCTTCATTTCTACTCTGGATTTTTTATTTCCTCATAGAAACATAATTATACTGGTTGTTTATGTTAGTACATTTTTATACTACTTAGAGGAACATTAAAGATGCAAATGCATTCTAGACATGTGGAAAAATACTAGCATTCTCAGTTAGATGTGAACTTATTAAGCAGCATGATTTTCTTGCAATTTTTGTTACTAGCCCAAAATTGACAGAAAAGAATAAATCATTTGCTAAATCACCAGGTTGGCATGGTTTAATTCATTGGATACAGAGGGTAGGAAGCAAAGAAAACCCTTGGATTCCATGATGATTAACACAGAATATAATACGTTTGACACTGTGTGCAAAGCATTATCTTTTAGATATAAAGGGTGGTCCCACAAGGAAAGGTAAGGCTCAGAAGGGTCAGACTGACATGAGCTACCTGAAAAATAAACATAAATTTGTTGCCCAGAATGTTTTCTCCATCTTAGAGTTTTAAAAGATTCTAAAGTTATTTCCAGCATCCATGAAGGAAGGTAATATGTAAATAAGAAATTTAAAATAAAAAGGGTTGTATTCTAAAATCATTTAATCAAGGGACAGAGTCAAGGCTTTAATTTTAAATGATGCAAAAAAATAAAAGAATAACCATGAAAGAGATATAATGCAGGAGATAAGGAATTATGTCAGTGATCTGATGACAGACAGCATCAGAAATTCTCAGCCCACATTTAGTAAGTAAAAACCACAGCAAGCTCTGTTTGGGAGCTCAAAGCTCACTTAAGCTTGGGAATATTCCCACTCATGTTCTTTCTAGTAATTCACCACTTCCCCTACTGAAGCCCTCTCCGTGACCCCCATGCTGGAATGTCTGAATCACATCTGAGCACCCAATAACTGTCTAGAAAGAAAAAAATAACTGTTATTAAATTTGGTCTGGATTAATGGTGTGGATGAGTTGGTATCACTTCACTTGCGCTCCATTTTCTGTCTTCCTTGGTCTAACTCTGCATATTGTGTTTTATTTTCCCTGATAATAAAAATTGAATTTTATTATGTATGTAGGAGCTGGGTTTATTATGTAGTAGGAG